>NC_091454.1:723883-1023883 GCF_027789765.1 Dendropsophus ebraccatus | reverse complement strand
TCTGAGATAACGGAGGCTGATCTGAGGAAACGGAGGCTGATCTGAGGTAAAGCAGGCTGATCTGAGGTAACGGAGGCTGATCTGAGGTAAATGAGGCTGATCTGAGGTAACGGAGGCTGATCTGAGGTAATGGAGGCTGCTCTGAGGTAACGGAGGCTGATCTGAGGTAACGGAGGCTGATCTGAGGTAACGGAGGCTGATCTGAGGTAACGGAGGCTGATCTGAGGTAACGAAGGCTGATCTGAGGTAACGGAGGCTGATCTGAGGTAACGGAGGCTGATCTGAGGTAAAGCAGGCTGATCTGAGGTAACGAAGGCTGATCTGAGGTAACGGAGGCTGCTCTGAGGTAAAGCAGGCTGATCTGAGGTAAAGCAGGCTGATCTGAGGTAACGGAGGCTGATCTGAGGTAACGGAGGCTGATCTGAGGTAAATGAGGCTGCTCTGAGGTAACGGAGGCTGCTCTGAGGTAACGGAGGCTGATCTGAGGTAACGGAGGCTGATCTGAGGTAAATGAGGCTGCTCTGAGGTAACGGAGGCTGATCTGAGGTAAATGAGGCTGCTCTGAGGTAACGGAGGCTGATCTGAGGTAACGGAGGCTGCTCTGAGGTAACGGAGGCTGATCTGTGCCATCAGGTTGTGACTGGAGAGTCTTGTGTGTATTGTGTTCAGCACTGCTGGGAGTCAGACACTATCTTACCCATAATGCCCTCTTTCCTCACAGCGCCCTCATGAGGGGATGCCGCTGCCTGGAGATTGACTGCTGGGATGGAGACGAGGATGAGCCCATTGTCTATCATGGATTCACACTGACCAGCAAACTCCTCTTCAGATCCGTCCTCTCGGTCATCAGTCAGTACGCCTTCCTGGTCAGTGTCAGCGGACGTAACACAGTGATATCTGTAAGAACAGCGCCCCACAGCAGTCATGTGATACCGCCACACAGCAGTCATGTGATACCGCCACACAGCAGTCATGTGATACCGCCACACAGCAGTCATGTGATACCGCCACACAGCAGTCATGTGATACCGCCACACAGTCATGTGATACCGCCACACAGCAGTCATGTAATACCGCCACACAGCAGTCATGTAATACCGCCACACAGCAGTCATGTAATATCGCCACACAGCTCTCATATAATACCGCCACACAGCAGTCATGTAATACCGCCACACAGCAGTCATGTAATACCGCCACACAGCAGTCATGTAATACCGCCACACAGCAGTCATGTAATATCGCCACACAGCTCTCATATAATACCGCCACACAGCAGTCATGTAATACCGCCACACAGCAGTCATGTAATACCGCCACACAGCAGTCATGTAATACCGCCACACAGCAGTCATGTAATACCGCCACACAGCAGTCATGTAATACCGCCACACAGCAGTCATGTAATACCGCCACACAGCAGTCATGTAATACCGCCACACAGCAGTCATGTAATACCGCCACACAGCAGTCATGTAATACCGCCACACAGCAGTCATGTAATACCGCTACACAGCTCTCATATAATACTGCCACACAGCTCTCATATAATACCGCCACACAGCAGTCATGTAATACCGCCACACAGCAGTCATGTAATACCGCCACACAGCAGTCATGTAATACCGCCACACAGCAGTCATGTAATACCGCCACACAGCTCATGTAATATCGCCACACAGCTCTCATGTAATACCGCCACACAGCAGTCATGTAATACCGCCACACAGCAGTCATGTAATATCGCCACACAGCTCTCATGTAATACCGCCACACAGCAGTCATGTAATACCGCCACACAGCAGTCATGTAATAGCGCCACACAGCAGTCATGTGATACCGCCACACAGCAGTCACGTAATACCGCTACACAGCTCTCATATAATACCGCCACACAGCAGTCGTGTGATACCGCCACACAGTGCTCTTGTAATACCGCCACACAGCAGTCACGTAATACCGCTACACAGCTCTCATATAATACCGCCACACAGCTCTCATGTAATACCGCCACACAGCAGTCATGTCATACCGCCACACAGCGCTCTTGTAATACCGCCACACAGCAGTCATGTGATACCGCCACACAGCGATCATGTGATACCGCCACACAGCAGTCATGTGATACCGCCACACAGCAGTCATGTAATACCGCCACACAGCAGTCATGTAATACTGCCACACAGCAGTCTATGTGATACCGCCACACAGCGTTTATGTAATACCGCCACACAGCTCTCATATAATACCGCCACACAGCAGTCATGTAATACCGCTCCACAGCAGTCATATAATACCGCCACACAGCAGTCATGTAATACCGCCACACAGCAGTCATGTAATACCGCCACACAGCAGTCATGTAATACCGCCACACAGCAGTCATGTAATACCGCCACACAGCAGTCATGTAATACCGCCACACAGCAGTCATGTAATACCGCCACACAGCAGTCATGTAATACCGCCACACAGCTCTCATATAATACCGCCACACAGCAGTCATGTAATACCGCCACACAGCAGTCATGTAATACCGCCACACAGCAGTCATGTAATACCGCCACACAGCAGTCATGTAATACCGCCACACAGCAGTCATGTAACACAGCCACACAGCGACAGGGGAATTATTGGCTCCTCCCTCCATGTATATAATAATGGGGGTATTATTGGCTCCTCCCTCCATGTGTATAACAGGGGTATTATTGGCTCCTCCCTCCATGTGTATAACAATGGTATTATTAGCTCCTCCCTCCATGTATATAATATTGGGGGTATTATTGGCTCCTCCCACTCCATGTATATAATAACGGGGGTATTATTGGCTCCTCCCCCCTCCATGTATATAATAACGGGGGTATTATTGGCTCCTCCCCCTCCATGTATATAATAAGGGGGGTATTATTGGCTCCTCCCCCTCCATGTATATAATAATGGGGGTATTATTGGCTCCTCCCCCTCCATGTATATAATAACGGGGGTATTATTGGCTCCTCCCCCTCCATGTATATAATAACGGGGGTATTATTGGCTCCTCCCTCCATGTATATAATAACGGGGGTATTATTGGCTCCTCCCTCCATGTATATAATAACAGGGGTATTATTGGCTCCTCCCCCTCCATGTATATAATAACGGGGGTATTATTGGCTCCTCCCTCCATGTATATAATAACAGGGGTATTATTGGCTCCTCCCCCTCCATGTATATAATAAGGGGGGTATTATTGGCTCCTCCCCCTCCATGTATATAATAATGGGGGTATTATTGGCTCCTCCCCCTCCATGTATATAATAACGGGGGTATTATTGGCTCCTCCCCCTCCATGTATATAATAACGGGGGTATTATTGGCTCCTCCCCCTCCATGTATATAATAACGGGGGTATTATTGGCTCCTCCCCCTCCATGTATATAATAACGGGGGTATTATTGGCTCCTCCCTCCATGTATATAACGGGGGTATTATTGGCTCCTCCCTCCATGTATATAATAACGGGGGTATTATTGGCTCCTCTCCCTCCATGTATATAATAACGGGGGTATTATTGGCTCCTCCCTCCATGTATATAATAACGGGGGTATTATTGGCTCCTCCCTCCATGTATATAATAACGGGGGTATTATTGACTCCTCCCTCCATGTATATAATAACGGGGGTATTATTGGCTCCTCCCTCCATGTATATAATAACGGGGGTATTATTGGCTCCTCACTCCATGTATATAATAACGGGGGTATTATTGGCTCCTCCCTCCATGTATATAATAACAGGGGTATTATTGGCTCCTCCCCCTCCATGTATATAATAACGGGGGTGTTATTGGCTCCTCCCCCTCCATGTATATAATAATGGGGGTATTATTGGCTCCTCCCTCCATGTATATAATATTGGGGGTATTATTGGCTCCTCCCTCCATGTATATAATAATGGGGGTATTATTAGCTCCTCCCCCTCCATGTATATAATAATGGGGGTATTATTAGCTCCTCCCCCTCCATGTGTATAACGGGGGTATTATTGGCTCCTCCCTCCATGTATATAATAACGGGGGTATTATTGGCTCCTCCCCCTCCATGTATATAATAACGGGGGTATTATTGGCTCCTCCCCCTCCATGTATATAATAACAGGGGTATTATTGGCTCCTCACTCCATGTATATAATAACGGGGGTATTATTGGCTCCTCCCCCTCCATGTATATAATAATGGGGGTATTATTGGCTCCTCCCTCCATGTATATAATATTGGGGGTATTATTGGCTCCTCCCCCTCCATGTATATAATAACGGGGGTATTATTGGCTCCTCCCCCTCCATGTATATAATAATGGGGGTATTATTAGCTCCTCCCCCTCCATGTATATAATAATGGGGGTATTATTAGCTCCTCCCCCTCCATGTATATAACGGGGGTATTATTGGCTCCTCCCCCTCCATGTATATAATAATGGGGGTATTATTGGCTCCTCCCCCTCCATGTATATAATAATGGGGGTATTATTGGCTCCTCCCTCCATGTATATAATAATGGGGGTATTATTGGCTCCTCCCCCTCCATGTATATAATAATGGGGGTATTATTGGCTCCTCCCCCTCCATGTATATAATAATGGGGGTATTATTGGCTCCTCCCCCTCCAGGCCTCTCCCTATCCGCTCATCTTGTCGCTGGAGAATCACTGCTCCCCCAGACAGCAGGAGGTGATGAGGAGACAGCTGACAACCATCCTGGGCGACAAGCTGCTCACCATGCCTGTGTGTGACACCTCCCCCGGAGTCCTGCCCTCCCCCGAGGTGAGTAACAGGGGGTGGGGAGAGTGACCAGAGGGGGCAGGGTCAGAGTGAGTGCCCAGAGGGGGCGGGGTCAGAGTGAGTGACCAGAGGGGGTGGGGAGAGTGACCAGAGGGGGCAGGGTCAGAGTGAGTGACCAGAGGGGGTGGGGAGAGTGACCAGAGGGGGCAGGGTCAGAGTGAGTGACCAGAGGGGCGGGGTCAGAGTGAGTGACCAGAGGGGGCGGGGTCAGAGTGAGTGACCAGAGGGGGCGGGGTCAGAGTGAGTGACCAGAGGGGGCAGGGTCATTGATCCCTCAGAGGGGTGGGACCAGGATGAGTGACCAGAGGGGGTGGGGCCAGGGTGAGTGACCAGAGGGGTCGGGGCCAGGGTGAGTGACCAGAGGGGGTGGGGCCAGGGTGAGTGACCAGAGGGGTCGGGGCCAGGGTGAGTGACCAGAGGGGGTGGGGCCAGGGTGAGTGACCAGAGGGTCGGGGCCAGGGTGAGTGACCAGAGGGGTCGGGGCCAGGGTGAGTGACCAGAGGGGTCGGGCCAGGGTGAGTGACCACAGGGGTCGGGGCCATGGTGAGTGACCAGAGGGGGTGGGGCCAGAGTGAGTGACCAGAGGGGGTGGGGCCAGGGTGAGTGACCAGAGGGGTCGGGGCCAGGGTGAGTGACCAGAGGGGGTGGGGCCAGGGTGAGTGACCAGAGGGGGTGGGGCCAGGGTGAGTGACCAGAGGGGGTGGGGCCAGGGTGAGTGACCAGAGGGGGTGGGGCCAGGGTGAGTGACCAGAGGGGGTGGGGCCAGGGTGAGTGACCAGAGGGGGTGGGGCCAGGGGGACTGGGTCTACACCACTGGTTCCTCCCCTCACCGCCATGCTTTATACGTTACATTGTGTTATACAGTTATCATTATTTCCCAGGCTCTTAAAGGGAAGATCCTGATAAAACATAAGAAGGAGGAGCTCCTGCAGGACACCACCCCAAGGCCCACCCCCTGCGAGGTCATAGAAGAGGTGGAGCCAGCTGAGGAGAAAGAACAGAGGAGGCACTCCTCCATCACATCCATGATACCACAGACCAAGGTGACAGGACACATTCAGCTCCTCAGGGGTGGGGCCTGGTACCAAGGGGAGGGGCTAATATAAAAGCCAGTGACCTAAAAGCGGATCATTAACAAGCATGTGGAACACGATCAGTCGGTGGCGGCCATATTGCCTCCTGGGCTAAGACCTCAGGATTGTGAGGCGGGTCCATAGTCCACCAGTAACACAGGCCATCATCATCCGCTGCCATCACTGATCGTGTCGGCTTCTTCTCAGGTGGAGACCCCAATGATCCCACCGCCGATCCCCGCACAGCTCTCTGATCTCGTCATCTACACAAAGTCCACAAAATTCATCAGTTTCCAGGACTCAAAAGAACATCAGAAATACTACGAAAACAATTCTCTGTCCGAGCGAGCGGCTCAGCGACTAGTGCAAGACCAAGGTATGCCCACCACATGTCACCTGGACTCCGCCCCCTTGTCATCTGGGTGACCTTGCACTGCTTATCTGCAGTGGTCCATCATCTGCTCACACGTATGGAGGTCAATGTGGTGGTCCATCATCTGATCACATGGAGGTCACTGCGGTGGTCCATCATCTGATCTCATGTATGGAGGTCACTGCAGTGGTCCATCATCTGATCTCATGTATGGAGGTCACTGTGGTGGTCCATCATCTGATCTCATGTATGGAGGTCACTGCGGTGGTCCATCATCTGATTTCATGTATGGAGGTCACTGCGGTGGTCCATCATCTGATAACACGTATGGAGGTCACTGCGGTGGTCCATCATCTGCTCACACGTATGGAGGTCAATGCGGTGGTCCATCATCTGATCACATGGAGGTCACTGCGGTGGTCCATCATCTGATTTCATGTATGGAGGTCACTGCGGTGGTCCATCATCTGATAACACGTATGGAGGTCACTGCGGTGGTCCATCATCTGCTCACACGTATGGAGGTCAATGCGGTGGTCCATCATCTGATCACATGGAGGTCACTGCGGTGGTCCATCATCTGATCTCATGTATGGAGGTCACTGCAGTGGTCCATCATCTGATCTCATGTATGGAGGTCACTGTGGTGGTCCATCATCTGATCTTATGTATGGAGGTCACTGCGGTGGTCCATCATCTGATAACACGTATGGAGGTCACTGCGGTGGTCCATCATCTGATCACATGGAGGTCACTGCGGTGGTCCATCATCTGCTCACACGTATGGAGGTCACTGCGGTGGTCCATCATCTAATCTCATGTATGGAGGTCACTGCAGTGGTCCATCATCTGCTCACACGTATGGAGGTCACTGCGGTGATCCATCATCTGATCACACGTATGGAGGTCACTGTGGTGGTCCATCATCTGATCTCATGTATGGAGGTCTCTGCAGTGGTTTATCATCTGGTCACATGTATGGAGGTCACTGTCGTGGTCCATCATCTGGTCACATGTATAGAAGTCACTGTGGTGGTCCATCATCTGCCTACTCGTATGGAGGTCACTGCGGTGGTCCATCATCTGCTCACACATATGGAGGTCACTGTGGTGGTCCATCATCTGGTCACATGTATGGAGGTCACTGTGGTGGTCCATCATCTGGTCACATGTATAGAAGTCACTGTGGTGGTCCATCATCTGCCTACACGTATGGAGGTCACTGCAGTGGTCCATCATCTGCTCACACGTATGGAGGTCACTGTGGTGGTCCATCATCTGCTCACACGTATGGAGGTCACTGTGGTGGTCCATCATCTGCCTACACATATGGAGGTCACTGCAGTGGTCCATCATCTGATTACACGTATGGAGGTCACTGCAGTGGTCCATCATTTGCTCACACGTATGGAGGTCACTGCAGTGGTCCATCATCTGCTCACACGTATGGAGGTCACTGTGGTGGTCCATCATCTGCTCACACGTATGGAGGTCACTGTTGTGGTCCATCATCTGCTCACATGTATGGAGGTCACTGTGGTGGTCCATCATCTGCTCACACGTATGGAGGTCACTGCAGTGGTCCATCATCTGCCTACACGTATGGAGGTCACTATGGTGGTCCATCATCTGCTCACACGTATGGAGGTCACTATGGTGGTCCATCATCTGCTCACACGTATGGAGGTCACTGTGGTGGTCCATCATCTGCTCACATGTATGGAGGTCACTGTGGTGGTCCATCATGACTCAATCTTTCCCCCAGCCCAGGAATTCGTCCGACATACCAGCAGATTCCTCACCCGGATCTACCCCAAAGGCTCCAGAGCTGAATCCTCCAACTTTAACCCCCAGCAGTTCTGGAACGTCGGCTGCCAGATGGGTGAGTGCCACCACTGCCGCCACCATTGGGGCTGATTATAATGTGATAATAGAGTTAACCCCCTAATCCCAGAGCGTCCATACAATTTAGGGGGAGGAGCCATAATAATTTCCTGACCCCTGCAGTTCGGGAAGGCTGGCTCTGGTCACCCCTTATGTCATGTGACCGCGCCTCGTAACGTCTGACCCCTCCTGTTGTCCCTGCAGTCGCCCTAAATTACCAGACGCCGGGAATCCCGATGGATCTGTATATGGGAAGGTTCCTGGACAATGGCGGCTGCGGTTACGTCCTGAAGCCTGAATTCTTACAGGACGACAAGTTCGCCTTCGATCCAGAGAAATCGACACGCCGAAACCCCCCCATGCTCCTGACTATCAAGGTGAAGAGGGTGCTGTACATACTCTGTGCTGCGGGGTCATCCATCCCATGCGTCCCCAGCGTCCTTTGCATCATGGGTAATCCTGTGTTTCCCAGGTGATCAGCGGCTTCCTGCTCCCTCATGGCAGTGCCTCCACGATCAACAGCGCCGAACTTATTGCTAAGGTGGAGATCTACGGAATGCCTCCCGACATGGCGCAACAGAGGACGCAGGCGGTGAAGCATGGCGGTAAGGAGGGTTGGGACGGGCAGGTCCATGGGAGGGTCCGGCACAGCGGCTGTAGCCCACACCTGTCTACCATCTGCCTCTCTCTCTCTCGTTCCAGCCTTGAACCCACAGTGGCAGCAGTCGATGACCTTCTTTGTCCAGGTGCCGGAGCTGGCATTGGTGCGGTTCAGCCTGGAGGATCGGCTGCCGCTCATCCGCAATGAGTTCCTGGGGCAGTACACACTGCCGCTGACCAGCATGGCCAAAGGTAACGCCCCCGGGGGGCACATCCTTCATCTCGGAGGACACCGGTGCCACATATGTGCACAGTAGAGTTTAACTACCCCACCAACCCAGATTATGGGTTATCATCTCACCATTTGCCCCTCAGCTGCCCGGTGTCAGGTTCTCGTCTCACCATTTGCCACTCGGCTGCCCGGTGTCAGGTTCTCGTCTCACCATTTGCCCTAGGCTGCCCGGTGTCAGGTTCTTCTCTCATCATTTGCTCCTCGGCTGCCCAGTGTCAGGTTCTCGTCTCACCATTTGCCCCTCGGCTGCCCAGTGTCAGGTTCTCGTCTCACCATTTGCCCCTCAGCTGCCCAGTGTCAGGTTCTTCTCTCATCATTTGCCCCTCGGCTGCCCGGTGTCAGGTTCTTCTCCCACCATTTGCCCCTCGGCTGCTCTATGTCTGGTTCTTCTCTCATCATTTGCCCCTCGGCTGCCCGGTGTCAGGTTCTTCTCTTACCATTTACCCCTCGGCTGCCTGGTGTCAGGTTGCTGTCTCACCATTTACCCCTCGGCTGCCCTATGTCAGGTTCTTCTCTCATCATTTGCCCCTCGGCTGCCCGGTGTCAGGTTCTTCTCTCACCATTTACCCCTCGGCTGCCTGGTGTCAGGTTGCTGTCTCACCATTTACCCCTCGGCTGCCCTATGTCAGGTTCTTCTCTCATCATTTGCCCCTCGGCTGCCCAGTGTCAGGTTCTTCTCTCACCATTTGCCCCTCGGCTGCCCGGTGTCAGGTTCTTCTCCCACCATTTGCCCCTCGGCTGCCCTATGTCGGGTTCTTCTCTCATCATTTGCCCCTCGGCTGCCCAGTGTAAGGTTCTTCTCTCACCATTTGCCCCTCGGCTGCCCGGTGTCAGGTTCTCGTCTCACCATTTGCCCTAGGCTGCCCGGTGTCAGGTTCTTCTCTCATCATTTGCCCCTCGGCTGCCCAGTGTCAGGTTCTCGTCTCACCATTTGCCCCTCGGCTGCCCAGTGTCAGGTTCTCGTCTCACCATTTGCCCCTCGGCTGCCCAGTGTCAGGTTCTCGTCTCACCATTTGCCCCTCGGCTGCCCAGTGTCAGGTTCTCGTCTCACCATTTGCCCCTCAGCTGCCCAGTGTCAGGTTCTTCTCTCATCATTTGCCCCTCAGCTGCCCGGTGTCAGGTTCTTCTCCCACCATTTGCCCCTCGGCTGCCCTATGTCAGGTTCTTCTCTCACCATTTGCCCCTCGGCTGCCCTATGTCAGGTTCTTCTCTCAGCATTTGCCCCTCGGCTGCCCTATGTCAGGTTCTTCTCTCAGCATTTGCCCCTCAGCTGCCCAGTGGCAGGTTCTTCTCTCACCATTTGACCCTCGGCTGCCCAGTGTCAGATTCTTCTCTCACCATTTGACCCTCGGCTGCCCAGTGTCAGATTCTTCTCTCACCATTTGCCCCTCAGCTGCCGGGTGTCAGGTTACCGTCTCACCGTTTCCTTTTCTCTTGCAGGATATCGTCACGTTCCGCTTCTTAACAAGCACGGGCAGAGCATGGCACCCGCCTCACTATTTATACACGTCTGGTATCAGTAACCGCCACTGCTAACTACCCCCGCACAGTGCAATAAAACAGTGTCTGATATACAGCCCCAATGTGTGTGCCTGCCTCATGATAAAGCCAGACAGCAACCTGCAGAACTGTGAGCGCAGCTCCGGAGGTAACAGCAGCTCAATGGGTTAGTAACAAAGGTAAGAAAGGGAAGGACACAAAAATAGGAAACTTCTTTTTCTTTCTTAAATATAGTGAAATGTTTACAGGGAAATTCAGCACAGTCGGTGATAATCGCCAGAATCCGAGATGTCATCCCCAGAGGAGGGCGGCTGTGTGTGTGTGTGATGTCATCCCCAGAGGAGGGCGGCTGTGTGTGTGTGTGATGTCATCCCCAGAGGGCGGCTGTGTGTGTGATGTCATCCCCAGAGGGCGGCTGTGTGTGTGTGATGTCATCCCCAGAGGGCGGCTGTGTGTGTGATGTCATCCCCAGAGGGCGGCTGTGTGTGTGATGTCATCCCCAGAGGGCGGCTGTGTGTGTGTGATGTCATCCCCAGAGGAGGGCGGCTGTGTGTGTGATGTCATCCCCAGAGGGCGGCTGTGTGTGTGATGTCATCCCCAGAGGAGGGCGGCTGTGTGTGTGTGATGTCATCCCCAGAGGAGGGCGGCTGTGTGTGTGTGATGTCATCCCCAGAGGGCGGCTGTGTGTGTGTGTGATGTCATCCCCAGAGGGCGGCTGTGTGTGTGTGATGTCATCCCCAGAGGGCGGCTGTGTGTGTGTGATGTCATCCCCAGAGGAGGGCGGCTGTGTGTGTGTGTAATGTCATCCCCAGAGGAGGGCGGCTGTGTGTGTGTGATGTCATCCCCAGAGGAGGGCGGCTGTGTGTGTGTGTGTGTGTGATGTCATCCCCAGAGGAGGGCGGCTGTGTGTGTGTGATGTCATCCCCAGAGGAGGGCGGCTGTGTGTGTGTAATGTCATCCCCAGAGGAGGGCGGCTGTGTGTGTGTGATGTCATCCCCAGAGGAGGGCGGCTGTGTGTGTGTGATGTCATCCCCAGAGGGCGGCTGTGTGTGTGTAATGTCATCCCCAGAGGAGGGCAGCTGTGTGTGTGATGTCATCCCCAGAGGGTGGCTGTGTGTGTGTGATGTCATCCCCAGAGGGCGGCTGTGTGTGTGTAATGTCATCCCCAGAGGGCGGCTGTGTGTGTGATGTCATCCCCAGAGGGCGGCTGTGTGTGTGTGATGTCATCCCCAGAGGGCGGCTGTGTGTGTGATGTCATCCCCAGAGGGCGGCCACTGTAAATTGCTCCGGGCATAGCCAGCTGGACTGAGGGACTGGCGGCCATCTTTGATGTTGCGGAGTCCTCTAATCGTTGCGGCTCAGGCTCCCAGGTTGTACCAGACATCTTCCCTCAGTCGAGCGCTGCTCAGGGGGAGGCGCAGCTGCCCCAGGAATGTCCCTTTACTCCTCACCTGGATCCGCAGGACGAGGCCCTCCAGCTGCGGCACCGTGAATTGCACCTGCGACAAAGCCACAACGCCACCATTACACGGGAGCGGTGACATCATCAGTGTCCTGGTCATGTGACAGGGGGCGCTACCTACCAACTGGTTGATGATGGGCGCGCTGGTCCCGGACTGGGACTGGACGTCCTGTCTGGAGATTTCCCATGTGCCGGAGTAGAGGGAGACGGTGAGGCTGGGGGAAGGGCGCGACCCTTCCGTCAGATTCTGAGGACACAACCACAACGTTAGTGCGCACACTCGGGCCAGCCCAACCACATCACCAGTCATGTCACCAGTCACATAACTGCACGTCACCAGTCACATAACTGCACGTCACCAGTCACATCACCGCACGTCACCAGTCACACCACCAGTCACGTCACCAGTCACATCACCGCACGTCACCAGTCACACCACCGCACGTCACCAGTCACACCACCAGTCACGTCACCAGTCACATCACCGCACGTCACCAGTCACATCACCAGTCACATCAGCGCACGTCACCAGTCACATCACCAGTCACGTCACCGCACGTCACTCCACCAGTCACGTCACCAGTCACGTCACCAGTCACGTCACCAGTCACATCACCGCACGTCACCAGTCACACCACCGCACGTCACCAGTCACACCACCAGTCACGTCACCAGTCACACCACCAGTCACGTCACCAGTCACATCACCGCACGTCACCAGTCACACCACCGCATGTCACCAGTCACACCACCGCACGTCACCAGTCACACCACCAGTCACGTCACCAGTCACATCACCGCACGTCACCAGTCACACCACCGCACGTCACCAGTCACACCACCAGTCACGTCACCAGTCACATCACCGCACGTCACCAGTCACATAACTGCACGTCACCAGTCACATCACCGCACGTCACCAGTCACACCACCGCACGTCACCAGTCACACCACCAGTCACGTCACCAGTCACATCACCGCACGTCACCAGTCACACCACCGCACGTCACCAGTCACACCACCGCACGTCACCAGTCACACCACCAGTCACGTCACCAGTCACATCACCGCACGTCACCAGTCACATCACCAGTCACGTCACCGCACGTCACTCCACCAGTCACGTCACCAGTCACACCACCAGTCACGTCACCAGTCACGTCACCGCACGTCACTCCACCAGTCACGTCACCAGTCACATCACCGCACGTCACCAGTCACACCACCAGTCACGTCACCAGTCACGTCACCGCACGTCACTCCACCAGTCACGTCACCAGTCACGTCACCAGTCACTCCACCAGTCACTCCACCAGTCACACCACCGCACGTCACCAGTCACACCACCAGTCACACCACCAGTCACGTCACCAGTCACATCACCGCACGTCACGTCACCAGTCACGTCACGTCACTCCACCAGTCACGTCACGTCACTCCACCAGTCACGTCACCAGTCACGTCACCAGTCACACCACCAGTCACGTCACCAGTCACACCACCGCACGTCACCAGTCACACCACCAGTCACGTCACCAGTCACATCACCAGTCACGTCACCGCACGTCACTCCACCAGTCACGTCACCAGTCACACCACCGCACGTCACCAGTCAACACCACCAGTCACGTCACCGCACGTGACCAGTCACACCACCGCACGTCACCAGTCAACACCACCAGTCACATCACCGCACGTCACCAGTCACACCACCGCACGTCACCAGTCAACACCACCAGTCACGTCACCACACGTCACCAGTCAACACCACCAGTCACCAGTCACACCACCGCACGTCACCAGTCACGTCACCAGTCACATTACCGCATGTTGGCTGAGATACAGCCGGGCCCTGTGATGTTATGTGGCGACGCCGGTGCCGGTTGGGCGCACAGATATGGCGGCACACCTGCTTTTATTTTAGAGGGCCGGTTACACCTTGTTCCCCTGGGGTCATTGACCTGCCGGGTTGTTGCAGGGTCCTGTGGGCTGTAGTCATGGTGGTCCGGAGTGCAGTAGTGACCCTCCCGGACTATCGGTACCCCCACCCACAGACAGGGGAGATGTCCCAAGGAAGGTGTGTGCTGTGTTGGTGCGGGAGGCGGAATCACAGAGTCTCATTATCATAAATAATGTCTACGTTACTTGGAGACGGTGTGTGCAGCAGGTGATACAGCTTTGCAGTGATATAAGACGTTACACTTAATAGGACACTCGATAAGTTAGGATCCAGCTCTGTAGTGAGCGGATAGGGAGTAGTACAGTCGTGCTGGCTGAGTTGTGTGCTGAGAGAATAGAGTCAGAGTAGCAGAGAGGAGGATGTCGTGAGAGTCCCAACCCAAGTAGTACTGTGCTCTGCCGGGATTTTGGAGGATGAGGTAGAAGAATACTTAAAGAGAGAGAGAGAGAGAATACTTGTGCCCATGTTTTGACCTTTGGGTCTTCGCACCACCTATTGCCCTACCAGTGTTGGGGGACCCGTCCTAGAGGATGACACAAGCCCCCGACCTTGTTACATGGGATGAGCGGAATGCTGACGGTTCACTGCTGACAACAGCGCTGCGAGATAGAGTTCGTAGGCTTCTGGCAACTTTGCTCTATCCGGATCAGGTCCTAGCCTTGTCCCGCACTGTGACCCTCCTTATCCACGGCGTGGGTTGAGATGATCTCTGACTTGTCCTCTTTAAGGAACGGTTTAACACTGCAAAGTGTCAAGTGGAGTTACTTGAGGAGAAAAAGGTAACTCCATCTGCCTGCGTCTGCTTCTGACCTGCACACTGAGACTGGGGACCTGGCAGAGGGCTAGAGAGAACGTTCTGGCTTGTGTCCTCCCTCTACAAAGCCCAGTGACAAAAGACACTACACTTCCTCTACCCATGTGACTTCCTATCTACAGCCCCTGTAAGGTGCACTGTGAGTGGGTGAAGAGTGCATAGAGAAGAAGTAAAGAGAGAAGTGATAGGACAGAAGAGGAGAACACGCTCATTGGTCTACAGATCCATGTGACATATCAATAAACAATAACCCTTACAGTCCTGCAGCTGTGCATCAGCTAAGTATATACACTAACAATAGCGACATCTTGTGGCGAAACTTAATCACCACTGACACACAAAAAGTACAGGCTTTTGCGAAGGGTGTAACTACAAGCAACACATGTGGTGGGACACCACTCAGTCACAACACCGCACGTCCCCAGTCACACCACCGCATGTCCCCAGTCACACCACCGCACGTCACCAGTCACACCACCGCACGTCACCAGTCACACCACCGCACGTCACCAGTCACACCACCGCACGTCACCAGTCACACCACCGCATGTCCCCAGTCACACCACCGCACGTCACCAGTCACACCACCGCACGTCACCAGTCACACCACCGCACGTCACCAGTCACACCACCGCACGTCACCAGTCACACCACCGCATGTCCCCAGTCACACCACCGCACGTCACCAGTCACACCACCGCACGTCACCAGTCACACCACCGCACGTCACCAGTCACAACACCGCACGTCACCAGTCACACCACCGCACGTCACCAGTCACACCACCGCATGTCCCCAGTCACACCACCGCACGTCACCAGTCACACCACCGCACGTCACCAGTCTTACAATGTTCCTCAGATGTTTCAGCAGGACGCAGAGCTGAGGGTCCGAGAACCAGATGTGAAGCTGAATGCCCCGCGCTGAACCTGCTGAGGAGGAAACAGTCAGCAATGTAACATCATCATACAGCTAACGCTTACCTCCTGTGTCTGCTGAGGGGAAACAGTCAGCAATGTAATATCATCATACAGCTAACGCTTACCTCCTGTGTCTGCTGAGGGGAAACAGTCAGCAATGTAATATCATAATACAGCTAATGCTTACCTCCTGTGTCTGCTGAGGGGAAACAGTCAGCAATGTAATATCATCATACAGCTAACGCTTACCTCCTGTGTCTGCTGAGGAGGAAACAGTCAGCAATGTAATATCATCATACAGCTAACGCTTACCTCCTGTGTCTGCTGAGGAGGAAACAGTCAGCAATGTAATATCATCATACAGCTAACGCTTACCTCCTGTGTCTGCTGAGGAGGAAACAGTCAGCAATGTAATATCATCATACAGCTAATGCTTACCTCCTGTGTCTGCTGAGGGGAAACAGTCAGCAATGTAATATCATCATACAGCTAACGCTTACCTCCTGTGTCTGCTGAGGAGGAAACAGTCAGCAATGTAATATCATCATACAGCTAACGCTTACCTCCTGTGTCTGCTGAGGAGGAAACAGTCAGCAATGTAATATCATCATACAGCTAATGCTTACCTCCTGTGTCTGCTGAGGGGAAACAGTCAGCAATGTAATATCATCATACAGCTAACGCTTACCTCCTGTGTCTGCTGAGGGGAAACAGTCAGCAATGTAATATCATCATACAGCTAATGCTTACCTCCTGTGCCTGCTGGGTCACCGTGCACCCCGAGAAGCCGTCCGCCCTAAGGAGACTAGACATCATGAACTGGGACAACGGGAGCAGGAGTCACATGACTTACACCAGGCCCGTACAATGACGCATACTCACCACCTTGTGCACCTTGCGCACGCTCTTCACCGCCGCTCTCTTGATGAACTTGGCGAGGGCCGGCGTCACCCCCTCCCCCACCCGGCTCAGATCAGACGGCGTCATGTTGGCGAAGGCGTGGATCAGGAAGTTCAGCTTCACGGACGGACTCTCCAGACTCTCCTTGATTTTACTGCAGGAGGAAACATGGGAGGCGGGGGCTGGAGTGGCGGACATATTGGTTGTCACCGCCTCCCCGAAGGAGCAGACGAGACGTTACCTGGTAAAGTAACTGGACGCTTCCTGGTCAGAGTCATATGGTCGCAGACGGTTGTAGACGTACCTCAGATCGTCCACCGAGCGCAGCTCCGGGAGTCCAGCCTGCAGCATCTGCCGGGCACATGGAAGGTATGATCTCAGCTCCGGGGCGTCACTCAGCGCTCTACACGCCCTACAGCAATGATCTCAGCACTCTACACGCCCTACAGCAATGATCTCAGCGCTCTACACGCCCTACAGCAATGATCTCAGCGCTCTACACGCCCTACAGCAATGATCTCAGCGCTCTACACGCCCTACAGCAATGATCTCAGCGCTCTACACGCCCTACAGCAATGATCTCAGCTCCGGGGCGTCACTCAGCGCTCTACACGCCCTACAGCAATGATCTCAGCGCTCTACACGCCCTACAGCAATGATCTCAGCGCTCTACACGCCCTACAGCAATGATCTCAGCGCTCTACACGCCCTACAGCAATGATCTCAGCGCTCTACACGCCCTACAGCAATGATCTCAGCGCTCTACACGCCCTACAGCAATGATCTCAGCGCTCTACACGCCCTACAGCAATGATCTCAGCTCCGGGGCGTCACTCAGCGCTCTACACGCCCTACAGCAATGATCTCAGCTCCGGGGCGTCACTCAGCGCTCTACACGCCCTACAGCAATGATCTCAGCGCTCTACACGCCCTACAGCAATGATCTCAGCGCTCTACACGCCCTACAGCAATGATCTCAGCGCTCTACACGCCCTACAGCAATGATCTCAGCGCTCTACACGCCCTACAGCAATGATCTCAGCGCTCTACACGCCCTACAGCAATGATCTCAGCGCTCTACACGCCCTACAGCAATGATCTCAGCGCTCTACACGCCCTACAGCAATGATCTCAGCGCTCTACACGCCCTACAGCAATGATCTCAGCGCTCTACACGCCCTACAGCAATGATCTCAGCGCTCTACACGCCCTACAGCAATGATCTCAGCGCTCTACACGCCCTACAGCAATGATCTCAGCGCTCTACACGCCCTACAGCAATGATCTCAGCGCTCTACACGCCCTACAGCAATGATCTCAGCGCTCTACACGCCCTACAGCAATGATCTCAGCTCTCTACACGCCCTACAGCAATGATCTCAGCGCTCTACACGCCCTACAGCAATGATCTCAGCGCTCTACACGCCCTACAGCAATGATCTCAGCGCTCTACACGCCCTACAGCAATGATCTCAGCGCTCTACACGCCCTACAGCAATGATCTCAGCGCTCTACACGCCCTACAGCAATGATCTCAGCGCTCTACATGCCCTACAGCAATGATCTCAGCGCTCTACACGCCCTACAGCAATGATCTCAGCGCTCTACACGCCCTACAGCAATGATCTCAGCGCTCTACACGCCCTACAGCAATGATCTCAGCGCTCTACACGCCCTACAGCAATGATCTCAGCGCTCTACACGCCCTACAGCAATGATCTCAGCGCTCTACACGCCCTACAGCAATGATCTCAGCTCCGGGGCGTCACTCAGCGCTCTACACGCCCTACAGCAATGATCTCAGCTCCGGGGCGTCACTCAGCGCTCTACACGCCCTACAGCAATGATCTCAGCGCTCTACACGCCCTACAGCAATGATCTCAGCGCTCTACACGCCCTACAGCAATGATCTCAGCGCTCTACACGCCCTACAGCAATGATCTCAGCGCTCTACACGCCCTACAGCAATGATCTCAGCACTCTACACGCCCTACAGCAATGATCTCAGCGCTCTACACGCCCTACAGCAATGATCTCAGCGCTCTACACGCCCTACAGCAATGATCTCAGCACTCTACACGCCCTACAGCAATGATCTCAGCGCTCTACACGCCCTACAGCAATGATCTCAGCACTCTACACGCCCTACAGCAATGATCTCAGCACTCTACACGCCCTACAGCAATGATCTCAGCGCTCTACACGCCCTACAGCAATGATCTCAGCTCCGGGGGCGATCACTCAGCGCTCTACACGCCCTACAGCAATGATCTCAGATCTGACTGGAAGGAAAGGGAGGTCGCTGCATAAACCAGGAGGCTCAGGATGAGCAGAGCTTTAGGCCCCTCCCTCAGAGCAGAATGACATCATCTCCAGCTGTGATGTCAACAGTAACAACCATGGGGGTGGCTCACCAGCTCCAGGAGGGTGATGATCAGCGCGCTGTGCCGGCGGAGCACGTTGTAGGCGCAGCAGCAGAGCTTCACAAACTCCTGAGCGCGCTGCGGGCACTGCCCCCCCTGGGTGATGAAGGACTCCATCTCCGTGGTGAAGATAAAGGGCGCCCGATCCCTGCAAGGTGCAGATCATCAGTCATCTGACCCCCAGCAGCCGCATACAGCACCTCACACCTCAGCTTCTCCATCGCTTCTCACCTGACCCCCAGCAGCCGCATACAGCACCTCACACCTCAGCTTCCTCATCACTTCTCACCTGACCCCCAGCAGCCGCATACAGCACCCCGCACCTCAGCTTCCTCATCACTTCTCACCTGACCCCCAGGAGCCGCATACAGCACCTCACACCTCAGCTTCCTCATCACTTCTCACCTGACCCCCAGCAGCCGCATACAGCACCTCACACCTCAGCTTCCTCATCACTTCTCACCTGATCCCCAGCAGCCGCATACAGCACCCCGCACCTCAGCTTCTCCATCGCTTCTCACCTGACCCCCAGCAGCCGCATACAGCACCCCGCACCTCAGCTTCTCCATCGCTTCTCACCTGACCCCCAGCAGCCGCATACAGCACCTCACACCTCAGCTTCCTCATCACTTCTCACCTGACCCCCAGCAGCCGCATACAGCACCCCGCACCTCAGCTTCTCCATCGCTTCTCACCTGACCCCCAGCAGCCGCATACAGCACCCCGCACCTCAGCTTCCTCATCACTTCTCACCTGACCCCCAGCAGCCACATACAGCACCTCACACCTCAGCTTCCTCATCACTTGTCACCTGACCCCCAGCAGCCGCATACAGCACCCCGCACCTCAGCTTCTCCATCGCTTCTCACCTGACCCCCAGCAGCCGCATACAGCACCTCACACCTCAGCTTCCTCATCACTTCTCACCTGACCCCCAGCAGCCACATACAGCACCTCACACCTCAGCTTCCTCATCACTTCTCACCTGACCCCCAGCAGCCACATACAGCACCTCACACCTCAGCTTCCTCATCACTTCTCACCTGACCCCCAGCAGCCGCATACAGCACCTCACACCTCAGCTTCCTCATCACTTGTCACCTGACCCCCAGCAGCCGCATACAGCACCCCGCACCTCAGCTTCTCCATCGCTTCTCACCTGACCCCCAGCAGCCGCATACAGCACCCCGCACCTCAGCTTCTCCATCGCTTCTCACCTGACCCCCAGCAGCCGCATACAGCACCCCGCACCTCAGCTTCCTCATCACTTCTCACCTGACCCCCAGGAGCCGCATACAGCACCTCACACCTCAGCTTCCTCATCACTTCTCACCTGACCCCCAGCAGCCGCATACAGCACCTCACACCTCAGCTTCCTCATCACTTCTCACCTGACCCCCAGCAGCCGCATACAGCACCTCACACCTCAGCTTCCTCATCACTTCTCACCTGACCCCCAGCAGCCGCATACAGCACCCCGCACCTCAGCTTCCTCATCACTTCTCACCTGACCCCCAGCAGCCGCATACAGCACCTCACACCTCAGCTTCCTCATCACTTCTCACCTGACCCCCAGCAGCCACATACAGCACCTCACACCTCAGCTTCCTCATCACTTGTCACCTGACCCCAGCAGCCGCATACAGCACCCCGCACCTCAGCTTCCTCATCACTTCTCACCTGACCCCCAGCAGCCGCATACAGCACCCCACACCTCAGCTTCCTCATCACTTCTCACCTGACCCCCAGCAGCCGCATACAGCACCCTGCACCTCAGCTTCCTCATCACTTCTCACCTGACCCCCAGCAGCCGCATACAGCACCTCACACCTCAGCTTCCTCATCACTTCTCACCTGACCCCCAGCAGCCGCATACAGCACCTCACACCTCAGCTTCCTCATCACTTGTCACCTGACCCCAGCAGCCACATACAGCACCCCGCACCTCAGCTTCCTCATCACTTCTCACCTGACCCCCAGCAGCCGCATACAGCACCCCGCACCTCAGCTTCCTCATCACTTCTCACCTGACCCCCAGCAGCCGCATACAGCACCCCGCACCTCAGCTTCCTCATCACTTGTCACCTGACCCCCAGCAGCCGCATACAGCACCTCACACCTCAGCTTCCTCATCACTTCTCACCTGACCCCCAGCAGCCGCATACAGCACCTCACACCTCAGCTTCCTCATCACTTCTCACCTGACCCCCAGCAGCCGCATACAGCACCCCGCACCTCAGCTTCCTCATCACTTGTCACCTGACCCCCAGCAGCCGCATACAGCACCTCACACCTCAGCTTCCTCATCACTTCTCACCTGACCCCCAGCAGCCGCATACAGCACCTCACACCTCAGCTTCCTCATCACTTGTCACCTGACCCCAGCAGCCACATACAGCACCCCGCACCTCAGCTTCCTCATCACTTGTCACCTGACCCCCAGCAGCCGCATACAGCACCCCGCACCTCAGCTTCCTCATCACTTCTCACCTGACCCCCAGCAGCCGCATACAGCACCCCGCACCTCAGCTTCCTCATCACTTCTCACCTGACCCCAGCAGCCGCATACAGCACCTCACACCTCAGCTTCCTCATCACTTCTCACCTGACCCCCAGCAGCCGCATACAGCACCCCGCACCTCAGCTTCTCCATCACTTCTCACCTGACCCCCAGCAGCCGCATACAGCACCCCGCACCTCAGCTTCCTCATCACTTGTCACCTGACCCCCAGCAGCCGCATACAGCACCTCACACCTCAGCTTCCTCATCACTTCTCACCTGACCCCCAGCAGCCGCATACAGCACCCCGCACCTCAGCTTCCTCATCACTTGTCACCTGACCCCCAGCAGCCGCATACAGCACCTCACACCTCAGCTTCCTCATCACTTCTCACCTGACCCCCAGCAGCCGCATACAGCACCTCACACCTCAGCTTCCTCATCACTTCTCACCTGACCCCCAGCAGCCGCATACAGCACCTCACACCTCAGCTTCCTCATCACTTCTCACCTGACCCCCAGCAGCCGCATACAGCACCCCGCACCTCAGCTTCCTCATCACTTCTCACCTGACCCCCAGCAGCCGCATACAGCACCTCACACCTCAGCTTCTCCATCGCTTCTCACCTGACCCCCAGCAGCCGCATACAGCACCCCGCACCTCAGCTTCCTCATCACTTCTCACCTGACCCCCAGCAGCCGCATACAGCACCCCGCACCTCAGCTTCCTCATCACTTCTCACCTGACCCCCAGCAGCCGCATACAGCACCTCACACCTCAGCTTCCTCATCACTTCTCACCTGACCCCCAGCAGCCGCATACAGCACCCCGCACCTCAGCTTCCTCATCACTTCTCACCTGACCCCCAGCAGCCGCATACAGCACCCCGCACCTCAGCTTCCTCATCACTTCTCACCTTTTAATCGATCCAAACATCTGCGCATTTCCCAAAAACTTCCCGAAGTCGATGTGGAACATGTGGCCGTCGCTGGTGAGCATGATGTTGTCATTGTGGCGGTCACACACGCCCAGGAGGAAGGTGACAACGCACCAACCCGCACAGGAGAACAGGAAGTTGTCAGAAGCCTGAGGAGGAGATGAGAATGCAGGATCCTGGGATACAGGCTCTGTGCTGCCACCTCTGGTGGGTTATAGGTCAGAGGTCAGAGTAGGTCACATGACCTTCCCAGAGAGAGAGAGAGAAGGAAGAAACCAAGCGGTGCTGCCCAGACCAGGGAAGGAGGTCTAGTCTAGTCAGTGCAGTGTCTAGTCTGACTCAGGTCAGTGAGTAGTACATTGTAGGACTGTCAGCCTGATGTATGGTGGGGAAGGGGCAGTACACTAGAGGGGTGTCATCTGTATGGTGGGGGGGAGGGGCAGTACACTAGAGGGGTGTCATCTGTATGGTGGGGGGGAGGGGCAGTACACTAGAGGGGTGTCATCTGTATGGTGGGGGGGGGGAGGGCTTAGTACCGTCTTGTTGTTGTGGAACCATTTCTTCATCGATGAGTCCTTCAGGGGCCCGAATAGTCCACTTTTGTTCTGGATTTTGGCCAAAGTTACAGAATCTGGAACCAATTGAATCAAACCTGGAAGAAAGAAAGAAATGTTAAGTACGTTTTCCTCGGCCCTCATCTGTGATCCTCACCCCCTTATCCCTCATCTGTGATCCTCACCCCCTTATCCCTCATCCTCGGCCCTCATCTGTGATCCTCACCCCCTTATCCCTCATCTGTGATCCTCACCCCCTTATCCCTCATCTGTGATCCTCACCCCCTTATCCTTCATCCTCGGCCCTCATCTGTGATCCTCACACCCTTATCCCTCGGCCCTCATCTGTGATCCTCACCCCCTTATCCCTCATCTGTGATCCTCACCCCCTTATCCCACATCCTCGGCCCTCATCTGTGATCCTCACCCCCTTATCCCTCATCTGTGATCCTCACCCCCTTATCCCTCATCTGTGATCCTCACCCCCTTATCCCTCATCCTCGGCCCTCATCTGTGATCCTCACCCCCTTATCCCTCATCTGTGATCCTCACCCCCTTATCCTTCATCCTCAGCCCTCATCTGTGATCCTCACCCCCTTATCCCTCATCTGTGATCCTCACCCCCTTATCCCTCATCCTCGGCCCTCATCTGTGATCCTCACCCCTTTATCCCTCATCTGTGATCCTCACCCCCTTATCCCTCATCCTCGGCCCTCATCTGTGATCCTCACCCCCTTATCCCTCATCTGTGATCCTCACCCCCTTATCCTTCATCCTCGGCCCTCATCTGTGATCCTCACCCCCTTATCCCTCATCTGTGATCCTCACCCCCTTATCCCTCATCCTCGGCCCTCATCTGTGATCCTCACCCCCTTATCCCTCATCTGTGATCCTCACCCCCTTATCCTTCATCCTCAGCCCTCATCTGTGATCCTCACCCCCTTATCCTTCATCCTCGGCCCTCATCTGTGATCCTCACCCCCTTATCCCTCATCTGTGATCCTCACCCCCTTATCCCTCATCCTCGGCCCTCATCTGTGATCCTCACCCCCTTATCCTTCATCCTCGGCCCTCATCTGTGATCCTCACACCCTTATCCCTCGGCCCTCATCTGTGATCCTCACCCCCTTATCCTTCATCCTCGGCCCTCATCTGTGATCCTCACACCCTTATCCCTCATCTGTGATCCTCACCCCCTTATCCCTCATCCTCGGACCTCATCTGTGATCCTCACCCCCTTATCCCTCATCCTCGGCCCTCATCTGTGATCCTCACCCCCTTATCCCTCATCCTCGGACCTCATCTGTGATCCTCACCCCCTTATCCCTCATCCTCGGCCCTCATCTGTGATCCTCACCTCCTTATTCCTCATCTGTGATCCTCACACCCTTATCCGTCATCCTCGACCCTCATCTGTGATCCTCACCCCCTTATCCCTCATCTGTGATCCTCACACACTTATCCGTCATCCTCGGCCCTCATCTGTGATCCTCACCCCCTTATCCCTCATCCTCGGACCTCATCTGTGATCCTCACCCCCTTATCCCTCATCCTCGGCCCTCATCTGTGATCCTCACCTCCTTATTCCTCATCTGTGATCCTCACACCCTTATCCGTCATCCTCGGCCCTCATCTGTGATTCTCACCCCCTTATCCCTCATCCTCGGCCCTCATCTGTGATCCTCACCCCCTTATCCTTCATCCTCAGCCCTCATCTGTGATCCTCACCCCCTTATCCCTCATCCTCGGCCCTCATCTGTGATCCTCACCTCCTTATTCCTCATCTGTGATCCTCACACCCTTTTCCGTCATCCTCGGCCCTCATCTGTGATCCTCACCCCTTTATCCCTCATCTGTGATCCTCACCCACTTATCCGTCATCCTCGGCCCTCATCTGTGATCCTCACCCCCTTATCCCTCATTCTCGGCCCTCATCTGTGACCCTCACCCCCTTAGTCCTTCTCTCTGATCCTCACCCCCTTATCAGTCATCCTCGGCCCTCATCCTTACCCCCTTATCCCTCATCTTCCCACTTGGCCCTCATCTTTGATCTCTTATTATTATTCAGTCAGTATCAGTGATCGCCCATCATTGTCATCATTGGCTCTTCATTTATCAGTGGTCATCAGCCATCATGCGTGATCATTAGTCTTCAGCGTTGGTTGTCAGTCATCACTGGCAATCCTAATTATCCATGCTCATCAAGCCTAATCTGTAATAATCATTCTTCACCAACCAGAAGACATCATCTATGTATCATCCTCCTCAACCTAGAAATTATCTGGGGTCAACAGTTACCAGTGATGACCAATCTGAGGTCCACATCCATCTGTAGCCACAAATCACCAGTGGTCACCATCCCTCAGAGGCCACCAATATTCAGTGGTCACTATCCCTCAGAGGCCACCAATATTCAGTGGTCACCATCCCTCAGAGGCCACCAATATTCAGTGGTCACCATTCATTTGGAGGACACCAATCACCAGTGGTCACCATCCCTCAGAGGCCACCAATCACCAGTGGTCACCATCCCTCAGAGGCCACCAATCACCAGTGGTCACCATCCCTCTGAGGTCACCAATATTCAGTGGTCACCATCCCTCTGAGGTCACCAATATTCAGTGGTCACCTTCCCTCTGAGGTCACCAATATTCAGTGGTCACCATCCCTCGGAGGACACCAATCACCAGTGGTCACCATCCCTCTGAGGTCACCAATCACCAGTGGTCACCATCCCTCGGAGGCCACCAATATTCAGTGGTCACCATCCCTCAGAGGTCACCATCCCTCGGAGGCCACCAATCACCAGTGGTCACCATTCCTCTGAGGCCACCAATATTCAGTGGTCACCATCCCTCGGAGGCCACCAATATTCAGTGGTCACCATCCCTCGGAGGCCACCAATATTCAGTGGTCACCATCCCTCAGAGGTCACCATCCCTCTGAGGTCACCAATCACCAGTGGTCACCATCCCTCTGAGGTCACCAATCACCAGTGCTCACCATCCCTCGGAGGCCACCAATATTCATTGGTCACCATCCCTCGGAGGCCACCAATATTCAGTGGTCACCATCCCTCGGAGGCCACCCATCACCAGTGGTCACCATCCCTCGGAGGCCACCAATCACCAGTGGTCACCATCCCTCGGAGGCCACCAATCACCAGTGGTCACCATCCCTCTGAGGCCACCAATCAGCAGTGGTCACCGTCCCTCTGAGGCCACCAATCACCAGTGGTCCCCAATCATGTGAGGCCACCGATCATCTGAGGTCTTTAAACAAATATGGTCACCTGTGGTCACCGAATCCTGCGTTATAGCGGGGGTTCCTGGCAGTCACTGACCTTGCTTGCGACCGGTAGACATGCATCGGTAGGTGATCATCCGTAGGTCTAGTCCCTCATGCAGCCAGATCCTGTCCATGATCTCCACCAGCTGAAGGACCAGCACATCTTGCCTCATGTCATCTCCAATCTGCAGGGATCAGAATTCCCCCATCAAGAGCTGCACATGACCTGACCGTACCATTACATCATACTGGAGGTGTCCAGGTCCTCATTGTATCCATGAAGCAGGCAGCTCAGGATGAGCAGGGAGACGCACCTTGTACATGAGGTGGACGTTCGGCCCCTGCTCGTCAGAGTTGATGAAGGAGATTTTCAGAGGTTTGGCGTTAGATTTAAAGAAAGAGCATAACTGGAAGAGAAGAGGATGATGAGAGTGATCATACATCACACACACAACCTGTACCCCGAAGCAGCGCTTACTAATCACACATACTCCCATCATCCACCCTGCCCCCCCCCCCCCCCCGTCAGCCAACTTTCTTCTTACATCTCGCTCGATCCCTTTCACAACAATCGCAGGGTCTTGGGGAAGGCGACAACTTCCAACTTCCTCAAAGAAGCGATCAAGATGGTGAAGTCCAAGCATCAGGGCATCCTGTGGGGAGACAATGGCTGAGATTACCGAGTGGAGGGGTCATGGGTGAGGCTCCTGAGGGGGTGAAACTGCAGACCACTCCTCCTGCAAAGGGCACCGCAGCCCACACTCGCCTTTCTCCTCAGCGCTCGCCTCCCTCCCCTCCTCAGCGCTCGCCTCCCTCCCCTCCTCAGCGCTCGCCTCCCTCCCCTCCTCAGCGCTCGCCTCCCTCCCCTCCTCAGCGCTCGCCTCCCTCCCCTCCGCAGCGCTCGCCTCCCTCCCCTCCGCAGCGCTCGCCTCCCTCCCCTCCGCAGCGCTCGCCTCCCTCCCCTCCGCAGCGCTCGCCTCCCTCCCCTCCGCAGCGCTCGCCTCCCTCCCCTCCTCAGCGCTCGCCTCCCTCCCCTCCTCAGCGCTCGCCTCCCTCCCCTCCTCAGCGCTCGCCTCCCTCCCCTCCTCCGCGCTCGCCTCCCTCCCCTCCTCAGCGCTCGCCTCCCTCCCCTCCTCAGCGCTCGCCTCCCTCCCCTCCTCAGCGCTCGCCTCCCTCCCCTCCTCAGCGCTCGCCTCCCTCCCCTCCTCAGCGCTCGCCTCCCTCCCCTCCTCCGCGCTCGCCTTCTTCCTCTCCTCCGCGCTCGCCTTCCTCCCCTCCTCCGCGCTCGCCTTCTTCCCCTCCTCAGCGCTCGCCTCCCTCCCCTCCTCAGCGCTCGCCTCCCTCCCCTCCTCAGCGCTCGCCTCCCTCCCCTCCTCAGCGCTCGCCTCCCTCCCCTCCTCAGCGCTCGCCTCCCTCCCCTCCTCAGCGCTCGCCTCCCTCCCCTCCTCAGCGCTCGCCTCCCTCCCCTCCGCAGCGCTCGCCTCCCTCCCCTCCGCAGCGCTCGCCTCCCTCCCCTCCTCAGCGCTCGCCTCCCTCCCCTCCGCAGCGCTCGCCTCCCTCCCCTCCTCAGCGCTCGCCTCCCTCCCCTCCTCAGCGCTCGCCTCCCTCCCCTCCTCAGCGCTCGCCTCCCTCCCCTCCTCAGCGCTCGCCTCCCTCCCCTCCTCAGCGCTCGCCTCCCTCCCCTCCTCAGCGCTCGCCTCCCTCCCCTCCTCAGCGCTCGCCTCCCTCCCCTCCTCAGCGCTCGCCTCCCTCCCCTCCTCAGCGCTCGCCTCCCTCCCCTCCTCAGCGCTCGCCTCCCTCCCTTCCTCAGCGCTCGCCTCCCTCCCCTCCTCAGCGCTCGCCTCCCTCCCCTCCTCCGCGCTCGCCTCCCTCCCCTCCTCCGCGCTCGCCTCCCTCCCCTCCTCCGCGCTCGCCTTCCTCCTCTCCTCCGCGCTCGCCTTCTTCCCCTCCTCCGCGCTCACCTTCCTCCCCTCCCTCCCCTCCTCCGCGCTCGCCTCCCTCCCCTCCTCCGCGCTCGCCTCCCTCCCCTCCTCAGCGCTCGCCTCCCTCCCCTCCTCCTCAGCGCTCGCCTCCCTCCCCTCCTCCGCGCTCGCCTTCTTCCCCTCCTCCGCGCTCACCTTCCTCCCCTCCTCCGCACTGTTCTTCACTTTCCCTGCGACGTCTTCCAGGATTCTCAGGAGTCGCCTCTGTTTGGAGAATTCATGGCTCAGGGCGCGGCCGGCACAGCGCTGCACGGCATCCACCAGGCGGCCATACAAACCTCGGTAATGGGGCTCTGAAGTGGCAGCTGTCAGCAGCCTGTGGGCAAAAAATTATCAGCAACCCAGCTCCTCAGTGTATCTAATCCTATGGGCAGGTACCACCCCGAGTCATCAGGAACACTGCACTGAGTGTATCTAATCCTATGTATCTAATCCTTCTCACCAGTACAGTCTGTGTGCCACCTGAATGCTCTGCAGCGCACGGTGGAGGAGGAGCTGCACCAGACCGCCATCCAGACGCCACTCAAACTTCACTGCCTGTCAGGAGAAAGCATCAGGGTCAGCAGAAGCTCTGCTCACTGTCACTCCTGACTCTGTCCTGGCTCCCTGTCTCTGACACAAACATGAAACACCAAGTCCTAAGAAGAGACAGAGAGTAGGAGGAGGAGGAGGAGGAGGAAGAGGATGACAAAGAGGAGGAGGAGGAGGAGGATGACAAAGAGGAGGAGGATGATAACAAAGAGGAGGAGGAGGATGACGAAGAGGAGGAGGATGACGAAGAGGAGGATGAGGAGGAGGATGACGAAGAGGAGGATGAGCAGGAGAATGACGAAGAGGAGGATGAGGAAAAGGATGAGGAGGATGACGAGGAAGAGGAGGAGGATGACTAAGAGGAGGAGGATGACTAAGAGGAGGAGGATGACGAAGAGGAGGAGGAGGATGACTAAGAGGAGGATGAATAAGAGGAGGAGGATGACGAAGAGGAGGAGGAGGAGGATGACGAAGAGGAGGAGGAAGAGGATGACAAACAGGAGGAGGATGACGAAGAGGAGGAGGAGGAGGATGACGAAGAGGAGGAGGAAGAGGATGACAAACAGGAGGAGGATGACGAAGAGGAGGAGGAGGATGACGAAGAGGAGGAGGAAGAGGATGACAAAGAGGAGGAGGATGACGAAGAGGAGGAGGAGGAGGATGACGAAGAGGAGGAGGAGGAGGATGACGAAGAGGAGGAGGAAGAGGAGGAGGATGACGAAGAGGAGGAGGAGAATAAAGGAGTATGAGAAGAAGGGGGGAGGAGGATAAAAAAGGGGGAGGAGGATAAAGAAGGGGGGAGGAGGATAAAGAAGGGGGGAGGAGGATAAAGAAGGGGGGAGGAGGATAAAGCAGAAGAAGACTAAGAAGGGGAAGAGGATATAGAAGGAGGAGGATAAAGGAGAGAATGACTAAGAAGGAGAAGAGATGGATGACTAAAAAGAGTTAGAGGATAAAGGAGGGGAGGAGGAACAGGAGGATGATAAGGAGGATTTGGAGAATAAAGAGGAGGAGGATAATGAAGAGGATTAAAAAAAAAAAAAAAAGAGGAGGGAGGGAGGAGGATGAAGAAGATGAGAAGGAGAAACAGAAGGAGGAGGATTAAGACAAGAAGGATAAGGAGGAGAAGCAGAATGATAAAAAGGAGGATAAAGGAGAAGAGGAGGATAATGAAGAAAAGGAGGAGGAGGAGGAGGATGAAGTGACATTAGGTTAGTGACATAGGAGGAAGGTTGGTGCATGGAAACCTTTATATATGTTACAGGAGGAAGAAGGGAAAGGAGGACATCATGGAAACCTTTATATATGTTACAGGAGGAAGAAGGGAAAGGGAGGACATGATGGAACCTTTATATATGTTATAGGAGGAAGAAGGGAAAGGGAGGACATGATGGAAACCTTTATATATGTTACAGGAGGAAGAAGGGAAAGGGAGGACATGATGGAAACCTTTATATATGTTACAGGGGGAAGAAGGGAAAGGAGGACATGATGGAAACCTTTATATATGTTAAAGGAGGAAGAAGGGAAAGGGGGACATGATGGAAACCTTTATATATGTTACAGGGGGAAGAAGGGAAAGGAGGGACATAATGGAAACCTTTATATATGATACACAGAGGGAAGAAGGGAAAGGAGGGACATGATGGAAACCTTTATATATGTTACAGGAGGAAGAAGGGAAAGGGAGGACATGATGGAAACCTTTATATATGTTACAGGGGGAAGAAGGGAAAGGGAGGACATGATGGAAACCTTTATATATGTTACAGGAGGAGGAAGAAGGGAAGGGGGACATGATGGAAACCTTTATATATGTTACAGGGGGAAGAAGGGAAAGGGAGGACATAATGGAAACCTTTATATATGTTACAGGAGGAGGAAGAAGGGAAAGGAGGGTCATGATGGAAACCTTTATATATGTTACAGGAGGAAGAAGGGAAAGGGGACATGATGGAAACCTTTATATATGTTACAGGAGGAAGAAGGGAAAGGAGGGACATGATGGAAACCTTTATATATGTTACAGGAGGAGGAAGAAGGGAAAGGGGGGACATGATGGAAACCTTTATATATGTTACAGGGGGAAGAAGGGAAAGGGAGGACATGATGGAAACCTTTATATATGTTACAGGAGGAAGAAGGGAAAGGGAGGACATGATGGAAACCTTTATATATGTTACAGGGGGAAGAAGGGAAAGGAGGGACATGATGGAAACCTTTATATATGTTACAGGAGGAAGAAGGGAAAGTGGGGACATGATGGAAACCTTTATATATGTTACAGGGGGAAGAAGGGAAAGGGAGGACATGATGGAACCTTTATATATGTTACAGGAGGGAAGAAGGGAAAGGGAGGACATGATGGAAACCTTTATATATGTTACAGGAGGAAGAAGGGAAAGGGAGGACATGATGGAAACCTTTATATATGTTACAGGAGGAAGAAGGGAAAGGGAGAACATAATGGAAAACTTTATATATGTTACAGGGGGAAGAAGGGAAAGGGGAGACATGATGGAAACCTTTATATATGTTACAGGAGGAAGAAGGGAAAGGGGACATGATGGAAACCTTTATATATGTTACAGGGGGAAGAAGGGAAAGGGAGGACATGATGGAAACCTTTATATATGTTACAGGAGGAGGAAGAAGGGAAAGGGGGGACATGATGGAAACCTTTATATATGTTACAGGGGGGAAGAAGAGAAAGGGGGGACATGATGGAAACCTTTATATACAGGAGGAAGAAGGGAAAGGAGGACATGATGGAAACCTTTATATATGTTACAGGAAGAGGAAGAAGGGGAAGGGATGACATGATGGAAACCTTTATATATGTTACAGGAGGGAAGAAGGGAAAGGGGGGACATGATGGAAACCTTTATATTTGTTACAGGAGGAAGAAGGGAAAGGAGGGACATGATGGAAACCTTTATATATGTTACAGGAGGAAGAAGGGAAAGGGAGGACATGATGGAAACCTTTATATACTGTATGTTACAGGGGGAAGAAGGGAAAGGAGGACATGATGGAAACCTTTATATATGTTACAGGAGGAAGAAGGGAAAGGGAGGACATGATGGAACCTTTATATATGTTATAGGAGGAAGAAGGGAAAGGGAGGACATGATGGAAACCTTTATACATGTTACAGGAGGAAGAAGGGAAAGGGAGGACATGATGGAAACCTTTATATATGTTACTGGAGGAAGAAGGGAAAGGAGGACATGATGGAAACCTTTATATATGTTACAGGAGGAAGAAGGGAAAAGGAGGGACATGATGGAAACCTTTATATATGTTACAGGAGGAAGAAGGGAAAGGAGGACATGATGGAAACCTTTATATATGTTACAGGAGGAAGAAGGGAAAGGGGGACATGATGGAAACCTTTATATATGTTACAGGGGGAAGAAGGGAAAGGAGGGACATGATGGAAACCTTTATATATGTTACACAGAGGGAAGAAGGGAAAGGAGGGACATGATGGAAACCTTTATATATGTTACAGGGGGAAGAAGGGAAAGGGGAGACATGATGGAAACCTTTATATATGTTACAGGAGGGAAGAAGGGAAAGGGAGGACATGATGGAAACCTTTATATATGTTACAGGAGGGAAGAAGGGAAAGGAGGGACATGATGGAAACCTTTATATATGTTACAGGAGGAAGAAGGGAAAGGGGGGGGGGCATGATGGAAACCTTTATATATGTTACAGGGGGAAGAAGGGAAAGGGAGGACATGATGGAAACCTTTATATATGTTACAGGAGGAAGAAGGGAAAGGGAGGACATGATGGAAACCTTTATATATGTTACAGGGGGAAGAAGGGAAAGGAGGGACATGATGGAAACCTTTATATATGTTACAGGAGGAAGAAGGGAAAGGGGGGACATGATGGAAACCTTTATATATGTTACAGGAGGAAGAAGGGAAAGGGGGGACATGATGGAAACCTTTATATATGTTACAGGGGGAAGAAGGGAAAGGGGGGACATGATGGAAACCTTTATATATGTTACAGGGGGAAGAAGGGAAAGGGAGGACATGATGGAAACCTTTATATATGTTACAGGAGGAAGAAGGGAAAGAGGGGACATGATGGAAACCTTTATATATGTTACAGGAGGAGGAAGAAGGGAAAGGGGGGACATGATGGAAACCTTTATATATGTTACAGGGGGGAAGAAGAGAAAGGGGGGACATGATGGAAACCTTTATATACAGGAGGAAGAAGGGAAAGGAGGGACATGATGGAAACCTTTATATACTGTATGTTACAGGGGGAAGAAGGGAAAGTAGGGACATGATGGAAACCTTTATATATGTTACAGGAGGAGGAAGAAGGGAAAGGAGGGACATGATGGAAACCTTTATATATGTTACAGGGGGAAGAAGGTAAAGGAGGACATGATGGAAACCTTTATATATGTTACAGGAGGAAGAAGGGAAAGGAGGACATGATGGAAACCTTTATATATGTTACAGGAGGAAGAAGGGAAAGGGAGGACATGATGGAAACCTTTATATATGTTACAGGAGGAAGAAGGGAAAGGGAGGACATGATGGAAACCTTTATATATGTTACTGGAGGAAGAAGGGAAAGGAGGACATGATGGAAACCTTTATATATGTTACAGGAGGAAGAAGGGGAAGGGGGGACATGATGGAAACCTTTATATATGTTACAGGAGGAAGAAGGGAAAGGGAGGACATGATGGAAACCTTTATATATGTTACTGGAGGAAGAAGGGAAAGGAGGACATGATGGAAACCTTTATATATGTTACAGGAGGAAGAAGGGAAAGGGAGGACATGATGAAAACCTTTATATATGTTACAGGAGGAAGAAGGGAAAGGGAGGACATGATGGAAACCTTTATATATGTTACAGGAGGAAGAAGGGAAAGGGAGGACATGATGGAAACCTTTATATATGTTACAGGAGGAAGAAGGGAAAGGGAGGACATAATGGAAACCTTTATATATGTTACAGGGGGAAGAAGGGAAAGGGGAGACATGATGGAAACCTTTATATATGTTACAGGAGGAAGAAGGGAAAGGGGACATGATGGAAACCTTTATATATGTTACAGGGGGAAGAAGGGAAAGGGAGGACATGATGGAAACCTTTATATATGTTACAGGAGGAGGAAGAAGGGAAAGGGGGGACATGATGGAAACCTTTATATATGTTACAGGAGGAAGAAGGGAAAGGGGGGACATGATGGAAACCTTTATATATGTTACAGGAGGAAGAAGGGAAAGGGGGGACATGATGGAAACCTTTATATATGTTACAGGAGGAGGAAGAAGGGAAAGGGGGGACATGATGGAAACCTTTATATATGTTACAGGAGGAAGAAGGGAAAGGGAGGACATGATGGAAACCTTTATATATGTTACAGGGGGAAGAAGGGAAAGGAGGGACATAATGGAAACCTTTATATATGATACACAGAGGGAAGAAGGGAAAGGGAGGACATGATGGAAACCTTTATATATGTTACAGGAGGAGGAAGAAGGGAAGGGGGACATGATGGAAACCTTTATATATGTTACAGGGGGAAGAAGGGAAAGGGAGGACATAATGGAAACCTTTATATATGTTACAGGAGGAGGAAGAAGGGAAAGGAGGGTCATGATGGAAACCTTTATATATGTTACAGGAGGAAGAAGGGAAAGGGAGGACATGATGGAAACCTTTATATATGTTACAGGAGGAAGAAGGGAAAGGGGACATGATGGAAACCTTTATATATGTTACAGGAGGAAGAAGGGAAAGGAGGGACATGATGGAAACCTTTATATATGTTACAGGAGGAGGAAGAAGGGAAAGGGGGGACATGATGGAAACCTTTATATATGTTACAGGAGGAAGAAGGGAAAGGGGGGACATGATGGAAACCTTTATATATGTTACAGGGGGAAGAAGGGAAAGGGAGGACATGAAGGAAACCTTTATATATGTTACAGGAGGAAGAAGGGAAAGGGAGGACATGATGGAAACCTTTATATATGTTACAGGGGGAAGAAGGGAAAGGAGGGACATGATGGAAACCTTTATATATGTTACAGGAGGAAGAAGGGAAAGGGAGGACATGATGGAAACCTTTATATATGTTACAGGAGGAAGAAGGGAAAGGGGGGACATGATGGAAACCTTTATATATGTTACAGGGGGAAGAAGGGAAAGGGAGGACATGATGGAACCTTTATATATGTTACAGGAGGGAAGAAGGGAAAGGGAGGACATGATGGAAACCTTTATATATGTTACAGGAGGAAGAAGGGAAAGGGAGGACATGATGGAAACCTTTATATATGTTACAGGAGGAAGAAGGGAAAGGGAGAACATAATGGAAAACTTTATATATGTTACAGGGGGAAGAAGGGAAAGGGGAGACATGATGGAAACCTTTATATATGTTACAGGAGGAAGAAGGGAAAGGGGACATGATGGAAACCTTTATATATGTTACAGGGGGAAGAAGGGAAAGGGAGGACATGATGGAACCTTTATATATGTTACAGGAGGGAAGAAGGGAAAGGGAGAACATAATGGAAAACTTTATATATGTTACAGGGGGAAGAAGGGAAAGGGGAGACATGATGGAAACCTTTATATATGTTACAGGGGGAAGAAGGGAAAGGGAGGACATGATGGAAACCTTTATATATGTTACAGGAGGAGGAAGAAGGGAAAGGGGGGACATGATGGAAACCTTTATATATGTTACAGGAGGAAGAAGGGAAAGGGGGGACATGATGGAAACCTTTATATATGTTACAGGAGGAAGAAGGGAAAGGGGGGACATGATGGAAACCTTTATATATGTTACAGGAGGAGGAAGAAGGGAAAGGGGGGACATGATGGAAACCTTTATATATGTTACAGGGGGGAAGAAGAGAAAGGGGGGACATGATGGAAACCTTTATATACAGGAGGAAGAAGGGAAAGGAGGACATGATGGAAACCTTTATATATGTTACAGGAAGAGGAAGAAGGGGAAGGGATGACATGATGGAAACCTTTATATATGTTACAGGAGGAAGAAGGGAAAGGAGGGACATGATGGAAACCTTTATATATGTTACAGGAGGGAAGAAGGGAAAGGGGGGACATGATGGAAACCTTTATATTTGTTACAGGAGGAAGAAGGGAAAGGAGGGACATGATGGAAACCTTTATATATGTTACAGGAGGAAGAAGGGAAAGGGAGGACATGATGGAAACCTTTATATACTGTATGTTACAGGGGGAAGAAGGGAAAGGAGGACATGATGGAAACCTTTATATATGTTACAGGAGGAAGAAGGGAAAGGGAGGACATGATGGAACCTTTATATATGTTATAGGAGGAAGAAGGGAAAGGGAGGACATGATGGAAACCTTTATACATGTTACAGGAGGAAGAAGGGAAAGGGAGGACATGATGGAAACCTTTATATATGTTACTGGAGGAAGAAGGGAAAGGAGGACATGATGGAAACCTTTATATATGTTACAGGAGGAAGAAGGGAAAAGGAGGGACATGATGGAAACCTTTATATATGTTACAGGAGGAAGAAGGGAAAGGAGGACATGATGGAAACCTTTATATATGTTACAGGAGGAAGAAGGGAAAGGGGGACATGATGGAAACCTTTATATATGTTACAGGGGGAAGAAGGGAAAGGAGGGACATGATGGAAACCTTTATATATGTTACACAGAGGGAAGAAGGGAAAGGAGGGACATGATGGAAACCTTTATATATGTTACAGGGGGAAGAAGGGAAAGGGGAGACATGATGGAAACCTTTATATATGTTACAGGAGGGAAGAAGGGAAAGGGAGGACATGATGTAAACCTTTATATATGTTACAGGAGGAAGAAGGGAAAGGAGGGACATGATGGAAACCTTTATATATGTTACAGGAGGGAAGAAGGGAAAGGGGGGACATGATGGAAACCTTTATATATGTTACAGGAGGAAGAAGGGAAAGGGGGGGGGCATGATGGAAACCTTTATATATGTTACAGGGGGAAGAAGGGAAAGGGAGGACATGATGGAAACCTTTATATATGTTACAGGAGGAAGAAGGGAAAGGGAGGACATGATGGAAACCTTTATATATGTTACAGGGGGAAGAAGGGAAAGGAGGGACATGATGGAAACCTTTATATATGTTACAGGAGGAAGAAGGGAAAGGGGGGACATGATGGAAACCTTTATATATGTTACAGGAGGAAGAAGGGAAAGGAGGACATGATGGAAACCTTTATATATGTTACAGGGGGAAGAAGGGAAAGGGGGGACATGATGGAAACCTTTATATATGTTACAGGGGGAAGAAGGGAAAGGGAGGACATGATGGAAACCTTTATATATGTTACAGGGGGAAGAAGGGAAAGGGGGGACATGATGGAAACCTTTATATATGTTACAGGGGGAAGAAGGGAAAGGGAGGACATGATGGAAACCTTTATATATGTTACAGGAGGAAGAAGGGAAAGAGGGGACATGATGGAAACCTTTATATATGTTACAGGAGGAGGAAGAAGGGAAAGGGGGGACATGATGGAAACCTTTATATATGTTACAGGGGGGAAGAAGAGAAAGGGGGGACATGATGGAAACCTTTATATACAGGAGGAAGAAGGGAAAGGAGGGACATGATGGAAACCTTTATATACTGTATGTTACAGGGGGAAGAAGGGAAAGTAGGGACATGATGGAAACCTTTATATATGTTACAGGAGGAGGAAGAAGGGAAAGGAGGGACATGATGGAAACCTTTATATATGTTACAGGGGGAAGAAGGTAAAGGAGGACATGATGGAAACCTTTATATATGTTACAGGAGGAAGAAGGGAAAGGAGGACATGATGGAAACCTTTATATATGTTACAGGAGGAAGAAGGGAAAGGGAGGACATGATGGAAACTTTACATATGTTACAGGAGGAAGAAGGGAAAGGGAGGACATGATGGAAACCTTTATATATGTTACAGGAGGAAGAAGGGAAAGGGAGGACATGATGGAAACCTTTATATATGTTACTGGAGGAAGAAGGGAAAGGAGGACATGATGGAAACCTTTATATATGTTACAGGAGGAAGAAGGGGAAGGGGGGACATGATGGAAACCTTTATATATGTTACAGGAGGAAGAAGGGAAAGGGAGGACATGATGGAAACCTTTATATATGTTACTGGAGGAAGAAGGGAAAGGAGGACATGATGGAAACCTTTATATATGTTACAGGAGGAAGAAGGGAAAGGGAGGACATGATGAAAACCTTTATATATGTTACAGGAGGAAGAAGGGAAAGGGAGGACATGATGGAAACCTTTATATATGTTACAGGAGGAAGAAGGGAAAGGGAGGACATGATGGAAACCTTTATATATGTTACAGGAGGAAGAAGGGAAAGGGAGGACATAATGGAAACCTTTATATATGTTACAGGGGGAAGAAGGGAAAGGGAGGACATGATGGAAACCTTTATATATGTTACAGGAGGAAGAAGGGAAAGGGGGGACATGATGGAAACCTTTATATATGTTACAGGGGGAAGAAGGGAAAGGGGGGACATGATGGAAACCTTTATATATGTTACAGGGGGAAGAAGGGAAAGGGAGGACATGATGGAAACCTTTATATATGTTACAGGAGGAAGAAGGGAAAGAGGGGACATGATGGAAACCTTTATATATGTTACAGGAGGAGGAAGAAGGGAAAGGGGGGACATGATGGAAACCTTTATATATGTTACAGGGGGGAAGAAGAGAAAGGGGGGACATGATGGAAACCTTTATATACAGGAGGAAGAAGGGAAAGGAGGGACATGATGGAAACCTTTATATACTGTATGTTACAGGGGGAAGAAGGGAAAGTAGGGACATGATGGAAACCTTTATATATGTTACAGGAGGAGGAAGAAGGGAAAGGAGGGACATGATGGAAACCTTTATATATGTTACAGGGGGAAGAAGGTAAAGGAGGACATGATGGAAACCTTTATATATGTTACAGGGGGAAGAAGGGAAAGGGAGGACATGATGGAAACTTTACATATGTTATAGGAGGAAGAAGGGAAAGGGAGGACATGATGGAAACCTTTATATATGTTACAGGAGGAAGAAGGGAAAGGGAGGACATGATGGAAACCTTTATATATGTTACTGGAGGAAGAAGGGAAAGGAGGACATGATGGAAACCTTTATATATGTTACAGGAGGAAGAAGGGGAAGGGGGGACATGATGGAAACCTTTATATATGTTACAGGAGGAAGAAGGGAAAGGGAGGACATGATGGAAACCTTTATATATGTTACTGGAGGAAGAAGGGAAAGGAGGACATGATGGAAACCTTTATATATGTTACAGGAGGAAGAAGGGAAAGGGAGGACATGATGAAAACCTTTATATATGTTACAGGAGGAAGAAGGGAAAGGGAGGACATGATGGAAACCTTTATATGTGTTACAGGGGGAAGAAGGGAAAGGGGAGACATGATGGAAACCTTTATATATGTTACAGGAGGAAGAAGGGAAAGGGGACATGATGGAAACCTTTATATATGTTACAGGGGGAAGAAGGGAAAGGGAGGACATGATGGAAACCTTTATATATGTTACAGGAGGAGGAAGAAGGGAAAGGGGGGACATGATGGAAACCTTTATATATGTTACAGGAGGAAGAAGGGAAAGGGGGGACATGATGGAAACCTTTATATATGTTACAGGAGGAAGAAGGGAAAGGGGGGACATGATGGAAACCTTTATATATGTTACAGGAGGAGGAAGAAGGGAAAGGGGGGACATGATGGAAACCTTTATATATGTTACAGGAGGAAGAAGGGAAAGGGAGGGCATGATGGAAACCTTTATATATGTTACAGGAGGAAGAAGGGAAAGGGGGACATGATGGAAACCTTTATATATGTTACAGGAGGAGGAAGAAGGGAAAGGGGGGACATGATGGAAACCTTTATATACAGGAGGAAGAAGGGAAAGGGAGGACATGATGGAAACCTTTATATACAGAAAGAAGAAGGGAAAGGAGGGACATGATGGAAACCTTTATATATGTTACAGGAGGAGGAAGAAGGGGAAGGGAGGACATGATGGAAACCTTTATATATGTTACAGGAGGAAGAAGGGAAAGGAGGGACATGATGGAAACCTTTATATATGTTACAGGAGGGAAGAAGGGAAAGGAGGGACATGATGGAAACCTTTATATACTGTATGTTACAGGGGGAAGAAGGGAAAGGAGGACATGATGGAAACCTTTATATATGTTACAGGAGGAAGAAGGGAAAGGGAGGACATGATGGAACCTTTATATATGTTATAGGAGGAAGAAGGGAAAGGGAGGACATGATGGAAACCTTTATATATGTTACAGGAGGAAGAAGGGAAAGGGAGGACATGATGGAAACCTTTATATATGTTACTGGAGGAAGAAGGGAAAGGAGGACATGATGGAAACCTTTATATATGTTACAGGAGGAAGAAGGGAAAGGGGGACATGATGGAAACCTTTATATATGTTACAGGGGGAAGAAGGGAAAGGAGGGACATGATGGAAACCTTTATATATGTTACACAGAGGGAAGAAGGGAAAGGAGGGACATGATGGAAACCTTTATATATGTTACAGGAGGGAAGAAGGGAAAGGAGGGACATGATGGAAACCTTTATATATGTTACACAGAGGGAAGAAGGGAAAGGAGGGACATGATGGAAACCTTTATATATGTTACAGGAGGGAAGAAGGGAAAGGAGGGACATGATGGAAACCTTTATATATGTTACAGGAGGAAGAAGGGAAAGGGGGGACATGATGGAAACCTTTATATATGTTACAGGAGGAAGAAGGGAAAGGGAGGACATGATGGAAACCTTTATATATGTTACAGGAGGAAGAAGGGAAAGGGGGGGGGGCATGATGGAAACCTTTATATATGTTACAGGGGGAAGAAGGGAAAGGGAGGACATGATGGAAACCTTTATATATGTTACAGGAGGAAGAAGGGAAAGGGAGGACATGATGGAAACCTTTATATATGTTACAGGGGGAAGAAGGGAAAGGAGGGACATGATGGAAACCTTTATATATGTTACAGGAGGAAGAAGGGAAAGGGGGGACATGATGGAAACCTTTATATATGTTACAGGAGGAAGAAGGGAAAGGGGGGACATGATGGAAACCTTTATATATGTTACAGGGGGAAGAAGGGAAAGGGGGGACATGATGGAAACCTTTATATATGTTACAGGAGGAGGAAGGGAAAGGGAGGACATGATGGGAACCTTTATATATGTTACAGGGGGAAGAAGGGAAAGGGAGGACATGATGGGAACCTTTATATATGTTACAGGAGGAAGAAGGGGAAGGGGGGACATGATGGAAACCTTTATATATGTTACAGGAGGAGGAAGAAGGGAAAGGGAGGACATGATGTAAACCTTTATATATGTTACAGGAGGGAAGAAGGGAAAGGAGGACATGATGGAAACCTTTATATATGTTACAGGAGGAAGAAGGGAAAGGGGGGACATGATGGAAACCTTTATATATGTTACAGGAGGAAGAAGGGAAAGGGAGGACATGATGGAAACCTTTATATATGTTACAGGAGGAGGAAGAAGGGAAAGGAGGGACATGATGGAAACCTTTATATATGTTACAGGAGGAAGAAGGGAAAGGAGGACATGATGGAAACCTTTATATATGTTACAGGAGTAAGAAGGGAAAGGGGAGACATGATGGAAACCTTTATATATGTTACAGGAGGAAGAAGGGAAAGGGAAGACATGATGGAAACCTTTATATATGTTACAGGGGGAAGAAGGGAAAGGGAGGACATGATGGAAACCTTTATATATGTTACAGGGGGAAGAAGGGAAAGGGAGGACATGATGGAAACCTTTATATATGTTACAGGAGTAAGAAGGGAAAGGAGGACATGATGGAAACCTTTATATATGTTACAGGAGGAGGAAGAAGGGAAAGGGAGGACATGATGGAAACCTTTATATATGTTACAGGAGGAAGAAGGGAAAGGGAGGACATGATGGAAACCTTTATATATGTTACAGGAGGAAGAAGGGAAAGGAGGACATGATGGAAACCTTTATATATGTTACAGGGGGAAGAAGGGAAAGGGAGGACATGATGGAAACCTTTATATATGTTACAGGAGGAAGAAGGGAAAGGGGAGACATGATGGAAACCTTTATATATGTTACAGGGGGAAGAAGGGAAAGGGAGGACATGATGGAAACCTTTATATATGTTACAGGAGGAAGAAGGGAAAGGGAGGGCATGATGGAAACCTTTATATATGTTACAGGAGGAAGAAGGGAAAGGGAGGACATGATGGAAACCTTTATATATGTTACAGGAGGAAGAAGGGAAAGGAGGGACATGATGGAAACCTTTATATATGTTACAGGAGGAAGAAGGGAAAGGAGGGACATGATGGAAACCTGTATATATGTTACAGGAGGGAAGAAGGGAAAGGGAGGACATTATGGAAACCTTTATATATGTTACAGGAGGAAGAAGGGAAAGGGGGGACATGATGGAAACCTTTATATATGTTACAGGAGGAAGAAGGGAAAGGAGGACATGATGGAAACCTTTATATATGTTACAGGAGGAAGAAGGAAAGGGGGGGAGGGGTCATGATGGAAACCTTTATATATGTTACAGGAGGAAGGGAAAGGAGGACATGATGGAAACCTTTATATATGTTACAGGAGGAAGAAGGAAAGGGAGGACATGATGGAAACCTTTATATATGTTACAGGAGGAGGAAGAAGGGAAAGGGAGGACATGATGGAAACCTTTATATATGTTACAGGAGGAGGAAGAAGGGAAGGGGGGACATGATGGAAACCTTTATATATCTCTATGTTTTGGGGGTGTGGCTTGGCGCACAGGCGGGAGAACGTGTGTAAGGAGAGCTCTGACAGAGCTGACAGAGGCAGAGTAGGCAGTTGCTATGGGGCCTGTGCAGGAGGGGGCCCGGGGAGAAGATAAGAGCCGCCTTTGTCCTTCTGCTTAACCCCTTATGTACTGCAGTGTGTAAGTGACCCAATGTTTACTTACATGCCGGCAACATAAAAAAAGGGTTAACAGGCAGACAAAAAGATCTTTGCTTCACTGCACTGATAACCCCTGACCATCAGGTAGGAAAATGTGAAGATCACCGTGCAGAGGTCAGGGGTCATCAGGGTGCAGAGGTCAGGGGTCATCAGTGCACTAGCAGTAAAGCAGAGATCTACTACTCTTCTGAACTTTGGTCACTTAAAGGGGTTATCCAGTGCTACAAAAACACGGCCACTTTCCCCTACTGTTGTCTCCAGATTGGGTGGGGTTTTTAAACTCAGTTCCATTGAAGTCAATGGAGCTTAATTGCAAAGCACACCTGACCTGGAGACAACAGTAGGGGGAAAGTGGCCATGTTTTTGTAGCACTGGATAACCCCTTTAAGGCCCTATTCTACGACAGTGAGGAGCAACCAAGCGATCTCAGCTCGTGTGCTCCTCGTTCCCTGCTCGCTGCTATTCCCATCTGTAATATGGTCCTCAGGTTGGTGCTGGGTCCCATCTGTATGATGGTCCTTAGGTTGATGCTATGTCCCATCTGTAATATGGTCCTCAGGTTGGTGCTGGGTCCCATCTGTAATATGGTCCTTAGGTTGATGCTGGGTCCCATCTGTAATATGGTCCTCAGGTTGGTGCTGGGTCCCATCTGTAATATGGTCCTTAGGTTGGTGCTGGGTCCCATCTGTAATATGGTCCTTAGGTTGATGCTGGGTCCCATCTGTAATATGGTCCTCAGGTTGATGCTGGGTCCCATCTGTATGATGGTCCTCAGGTTGGTGCTGGGTCCCATCTGTATGATGGTCCTTAGGTTGATGCTATGTCCCATCTGTAATATGGTCCTCAGGTTGGTGCTGGGTCCCATCTGTAATATGGTCCTTAGGTTGATGCTGGGTCCCATCTGTAATATGGTCCTCAGGTTGATGCTATGTCCCATCTGTAATATGGTCCTCAGGTTGATGCTGGGTCCCATCTGTAATATGGTCCTCAGGTTGGTGCTGGGTCCCATCTGTATGATGGTCCTTAGGTTGATGCATTGTCCCATCTGTAATATGGTCCTCAGGTTGATGCTGGGTCCCATCTGTATGATGGTCCTCAGGTTGATGCTATGTCCCATCTGTAATATGGTCCTCAGGTTGATGCTGGGTCCCATCTGTATGATGGTCCTCAGGTTGATGCTGGGTCCCATCTGTATGATGGTCCTCAGGTTGATGCTATGTCCCATCTGTAATATGGTCCTCAGGTTGATGCTGGGTCCCATCTGTATGATGGTCCTTAGGTTGATGCTATGTCCCATCTGTATGATGGTCCTCAGGTTGATGCTGGGTCCCATCTGTAATATGGTCCTCAGGTTGATGCTGGGTCCCATCTGTGAGATGGTCCTTAGGTTGATGCTATGTCTCATCTGTATGATGGTCCTCAGGTTGATGCTGGGTCCCATCTGTATGATGGTCCTTAGGTTGATGCATTGTCCCATCTGTAATATGGTCCTCAGGTTGGTGCTGGGTCCCATCTGTATGATGGTCCTTAGGTTGATGCATTGTCCCATCTGTAATATGGTCCTCAGGTTGGTGCTGGGTCCCATCTGTATGATGGTCCTCAGGTTGATGCTATGTCCCATCTGTAATATGGTCCTCAGGTTGGTGCTGGGTCCCATCTGTATGATGGTCCTTAGGTTGATGCATTGTCCCATCTGTAATATGGTCCTCAGGTTGGTGCTGGGTCCCATCTGTATGATGGTCCTTAGGTTGATGCATTGTCCCATCTGTAATATGGTCCTCAGGTTGGTGCTGGGTCCCATCTGTATGATGGTCCTTAGGTTGATGCATTGTCCCATCTGTAATATGGTCCTCAGGTTGATGCTATGTCCCATCTGTAATATGGTCCTCAGGTTGATGCTGGGTCCCATCTGTATGATGGTCCTTAGGTTGATGCATTGTCCCATCTGTATGATGGTCCTTAGGTTGATGCTGGGTCCCATCTGTATGATGGTCCTTAGGTTGATGCTGGGTCCCATCTGTATGATGGTCCTTAGGTTGATGCTGGGTCCCATCTGTATGATGGTCCTTAGGTTGATGCTGGGTCCCATCTGTAATATGGTCCTCAGGTTGATGCTATGTCCCATCTGTATGATGGTCCTTAGGTTGATGCTGGGTCCCATCTGTATGATGGTCCTTAGGTTGATGCTGGGTCCCATCTGTATGAGGGTCCTTAGGTTGATGCTGGGTCCCATCTGTATGATGGTCCTTAGGTTGATGCTGGGTCCCATCTGTAATATGGTCCTCAGGTTGATGCTATGTCCCATCTGTATGATGGTCCTTAGGTTGATGCTGGGTCCCATCTGTATGATGGTCCTTAGGTTGATGCTGGGTCCCATCTGTATGAGGGTCCTTAGGTTGATGCTGGGTCCCATCTGTAATATGGTCCTTAGGTTGATGCTGGGTCCCATCTGTATGATGGTCCTTAGGTTGATGCATTGTCCCATCTGTATGATGGTCCTTAGGTTGATGCTGGGTCCCATCTGTATGATGGTCCTTAGGTTGATGCTGGGTCCCATCTGTATGATGGTCCTTAGGTTGATGCATTGCCTTTCTTCTCTTTTCTCTTAGATTAGGACTGGGGTCCATGTTTCCTTTCCCCCCCATACGGAATATAATATTGTGGTATATGTAAGGGGTTACACAGCTCTGCCCTGATAGCACTTATGTTAGTAGGATAGTCAGTAGGCTGTTGCTGTCACCCCTGAGATGTTGGTACTTCTTACTTTTTGGTCCCTGTGCATACTCTGGCCTGTGTTGACCAGGACTACCCCACTAGGGTTTGGTTGGGACTATGTTTCTCTTTGCAGACTATTTTTGTTGCCTTTTCCCCTTTGTTCTTGGTGTTTTTTGGCTTCCATTGAGTGACTGGTGGTTAGAGGCGGCCGTGGCGTCCCACTCTCGGCTTTATACTCTTCTGCCGGATTTTGTGCTCTCGGGATTTCCTATCCTAGAGAAACAGTCCCAAGTTTTCTATGGGTTCCGTAAGCAAAGAGCAAGAACCAGGAGACTCCTTACGGGCGGACATGTCCCAAGGTGATAGACACAAATAATGGAGACTAGAGGGCTCTCCCGAGCGTTCCAGAAGACTTTGGCCGTTAGTGGATGTTTTAAAGGATTCACCGGCCAGATACTTGTTTGTTCGCGCTGTTAACCCTCGCCTCTATCTCTGCCCCTAATACTGGGCAAGTTCCATTCTTGCTGAAAGTGTTGGAGAAGCTAGCGGGGTTTGCACAAGGAGCTTCGTATGTTTGTGGGGATTGCTATGTGCCCTTGAAGGCCACACAGGTCACCTCCTCCGGACATCCCCAAATCCCACACCCCCAGATTACTGGCCACACAGGTCACCTCCTCCGGACATCCCCAAATCCCACACCCCCAGATTACTGGCCACACAGGTCACCTCCTCCGGACATCCCCAAATCCCACACCCCCAGATTACTGGCCACACAGGTCACCTCCTCCGGACATCCCCAAATCCCACACCCCCAGATTACTGGCCACACAGGTCACCTCCTCCGGACATCCCCAAATCCCACACTCCCAGATTACTGGCCACACAGGTCACCTCCTCCGGACATCCCCAAATCCCACACCCCCAGATTACTGGCCACACAGGTCACCTCCTCCGGACATCCCCAAATCCCACACTCCCAGATTACTGGCCACACAGGTCACCTCCTCCGGACATCCCCAAATCCCACACCCCCAGATTACTGGCCACACAGGTCACCTCCTCCGGACATCCCCAAATCCCACACCCCCAGATTACTGGCCACACAGGTCACCTCCTCCGGACATCCCCAAATCCCACACTCCCAGATTACTGGCCACACAGGTCACCTCCTCCGGACATCCCCAAATCCCACACCCCAGATTACTGGCCACACAGGTCACCTCCTCCGGACATCCCCAAATCCCACACCCCCAGATTACTGGCCACACAGGTCACCTCCTCCGGACATCCCCAAATCCCACACCCCCAGATTACTGGCCACACAGGTCACCTCCTCCGGACATCCCACACCCCCAGATTACTGGCCACACAGGTCACCTCCTCAGGACATCCCCAAATCCCACACCCCCAGATTACTGGCCACACAGGTCACCTCCTCCGGACATCCCCAAATCCCACACCCCCAGATTACTGGCCACACAGGTCACCTCCTCCGGACATCCCCCAATCCCACACCCCCAGATTACTGGCCACAGAGGTCACCTCCTCAGGACATCCCCAAATCCCACACTCCCAGATTACTGGCCACACAGGTCACCTCCTCAGGACATCCCACAATCCCACACCCCCAGATTACTGGCCACGTTGGACACCTCCTCCGGACATCCCCAAATCCCACACCCCCAGATTACTGGCCACGTTGGACACCTCCTCAGGACATCCCACAATCCCACACCCCCAGATTACTGGCCACGTTGGACACCTCCTCAGGACATCCCCACAATCCCACACTCCCAGATTACTGGCCACACAGGTCACCTCCACAGGACATCCCCAAATCCCACACTCCCAGATTACTGGCCACGTTGGACACCTCCTCCGGACATCCCCAAATCCCACACCCCCAGATTACTGGCCACGTTGGACACCTCCTCAGGACATCCCCAAATCCCACACCCCCAGATTACTGGCCACGTTGGACACCTCCTCAGGACATCCCACAATCCCACACTCCCAGATTACTGGCCACACAGGTCACCTCCTCAGGACATCCCCAAATCCCACACTCCCAGATTACTGCCCACGTTGGACACCTCCTCAGGACATCCCCAAATCCCACACTCCCAGATTACTGGCCACACAGGTCATCTCCTCAGGACATCCCACAATCCCACACTCCCAGATTACTGGCCACACAGGTCACCTCCTCCGGACATCCCACACTCCCAGATTACTGGCCACGTTGGACACCTCCTCCGGACATCCCCAAATCCCACACCCCCAGATTACTGGCCACACAGGTCACCTCCTCCGGACATCCCCAAATCCCACACTCCCAGATTACTGGCCACACAGGTCACCTCCTCCGGACATCCCCAAATCCCACACTCCCAGATTACTGGCCACACAGGTCACCTCCTCCGGACATCCCCAAATCCCACACCCCCAGATTACTGGCCACACAGGTCACCTCCTCCGGACATCCCCAAATCCCACACCCCCAGATTACTGGCCACACAGGTCACCTCCTCCGGACATCCCCAAATCCCACACTCCCAGATTACTGGCCACACAGGTCACCTCCTCCGGACATCCCCAAATCCCACACCCCCAGATTACTGGCCACACAGGTCACCTCCTCCGGACATCCCCAAATCCCACACCCCCAGATTACTGGCCACACAGGTCACCTCCTCCGGACATCCCCAAATCCCACACCCCCAGATTACTGGCCACACAGGTCACCTCCTCCGGACATCCCACACCCCCAGATTACTGGCCACACAGGTCACCTCCTCAGGACATCCCCAAATCCCACACCCCCAGATTACTGGCCACACAGGTCACCTCCTCCGGACATCCCCAAATCCCACACCCCCAGATTACTGGCCACAGAGGTCACCTCCTCAGGACATCCCCAAATCCCACACTCCCAGATTACTGGCCACACAGGTCACCTCCTCAGGACATCCCACAATCCCACACCCCCAGATTACTGGCCACGTTGGACACCTCCTCCGGACATCCCCAAATCCCACACCCCCAGATTACTGGCCACGTTGGACACCTCCTCAGGACATCCCACAATCCCACACCCCCAGATTACTGGCCACGTTGGACACCTCCTCAGGACATCCCCACAATCCCACACTCCCAGATTACTGGCCACACAGGTCACCTCCTCAGGACATCCCCAAATCCCACACTCCCAGATTACTGGCCACGTTGGACACCTCCTCCGGACATCCCCAAATCCCACACCCCCAGATTACTGGCCACGTTGGACACCTCCTCAGGACATCCCCAAATCCCACACCCCCAGATTACTGGCCACGTTGGACACCTCCTCAGGACATCCCACAATCCCACACTCCCAGATTACTGGCCACACAGGTCACCTCCTCAGGACATCCCCAAATCCCACACTCCCAGATTACTGCCCACGTTGGACACCTCCTCAGGACATCCCCAAATCCCACACTCCCAGATTACTGGCCACACAGGTCACCTCCTCAGGACATCCCACAATCCCACACTCCCAGATTACTGGCCACACAGGTCACCTCCTCCGGACATCCCACACTCCCAGATTACTGGCCACGTTGGACACCTCCTCCGGACATCCCCAAATCCCACACCCCCAGATTACTGGCCACACAGGTCACCTCCTCCGGACATCCCCAAATCCCACACTCCCAGATTACTGGCCACACAGGTCACCTCCTCCGGACATCCCCAAATCCCACACCCCCAGATTACTGGCCACACAGGTCACCTCCTCCGGACATCCCCAAATCCCACACCCCCAGATTACTGGCCACACAGGTCACCTCCTCCGGACATCCCACAATCCCACACTCCCAGATTACTGGCCACACAGGTCACCTCCTCCGGAAATCCCCAAATCCCACACCCCCAGATTACTGGCCACACAGGTCACCTCCTCCGGACATCCCCAAATCCCACACCCCCAGATTACTGGCCACACAGGTCACCTCCTCCGGACATCCCACAATCCCACACCCCCAGATTACTGGCCACACAGGTCACCTCCTCAGGACATCCCCAAATCCCACACTCCCAGATTACTGGCCACACAGGTCACCTCCTCAGGACATCCCCAAATCCCACACTCCCAGATTACTGGCCACGTTGGACACCTCCTCCGGACATCCCCAAATCCCACACCCCCAGATTACTGGCCACGTTGGACACCTCCTCAGGACATCCCACAATCCCACACTCCCAGATTACTGGCCACACAGGTCACCTCCTCAGGACATCCCCAAATCCCACACCCCCAGATTACTGGCCACACAGGTCACCTCCTCGGGACATCCCCAAATCCCACACTCCCAGATTACTGCCCACGTTGGACACCTCCTCAGGACATCCCCAAATCCCACACCCCCAGATTACTGGCCACGTTGGACACCTCCTCAGGACATCCCCAAATCCCACACCCCCAGATTACTGGCCACGTTGGACACCTCCTCAGGACATCCCACAATCCCACACTCCCAGATTACTGGCCACACAGGTCACCTCCTCAGGACATCCCCAAATCCCACACCCCCAGATTACTGGCCACACAGGTCACCTCCTCAGGACATCCCCAAATCCCACACTCCCAGATTACTGCCCACGTTGGACACCTCCTCAGGACATCCCCAAATCCCACACCCCCAGATTACTGGCCACACAGGTCACCTCCTCCGGACATCCCACAATCCCACACTCCCAGATTACTGCCCATGTTGGACACCTCCTCAGGACATCCCCAAATCCCACACCCCCAGATTACTGGCCACACAGGTCACCTCCTCAGGACATCCCACACTCCCAGATTACTGCCCACGTTGGACACCTCCTCAGGACATCCCACAATCCCACACTCCCAGATTACTGCCCACATTGGACACCTCCTCAGGACATCCCACAATCCCACACTCCCAGATTACTGGCCACATTGGACACCTCCTCAGGACATCCCACAATCCCACACCCCCAGATTACTGGCCACGTTGGACACCTCCTCAGGACATCCCCAAATCCCACACTCCCAGATTACTGCCCACGTTGGACACCTCCTCAGGACATCCCACAATCCCACACTCCCAGATTACTGGCCACAGGGGTCACCTCCTCAGGACATCCCCAAATCCCACACCCCCAGGTTGGACACCTCCTCAGGACATCCCACAATCATACACTCCCAGATTACTGGCCACGTTGGACACCTCCTCAGGACATCCCACAATCCCACACTCCCAGATTACTGCCCACATTGGACACCTCCTCAGGACATCCCACAATCCCACACTCCCAGATTACTGGCCACACAGGTCACCTCCTCAGGACATCCCACAATCCCACACTCCCAGATTACTGGCCACGTTGGACACCTCCTCAGGACATCCCACACTCCCGGAATTACTGCCCACATTGGACACCTCCTCAGGACATCCCACAATCCCACACTCCCAGATTACTGCCCACGTTGGACACCTCCTCAGGACATCCCACAATCCCACACTCCCAGATTACTGGCCACGTTGGACACCTCCTCAGGACATCCCACAATCCCACACTCCCAGATTACTGCCCTTAAACGTCATGCACTTCAGCTTGTAGATACTTGGCGTATTGCACATATTATTCAGCCTCTTATACAGTGTATAGCCGGATGGATTATATCCTGATTTATCTTTTACCTAGGCTGTTCCATTCGGCTATAGGGTCCATCCTATACTGGGATTATGCACTGCTACTTGCTGGTTTTAGATCGGCCCTTCGTCCTAAGACACATTATACACATAAACATACTGCTGGATTCTCTCTGTGTTTCAGAGGCACCACCACCTTATGGAGCCCACCTCCGGACCTCACCACATGCACCACTTGTGGCATACTTATTAAACATGGCTCCCGTCTGAAAAAAAGAGGCCGCATTTAAGCTAAAGAAATTACTTTCACAACTCCATTGCCTTGAGACGCAGACAGATGATGTTGGATCCTGTATATAGGGAGATGGAACGGGTCCATCTGGAGATCAGATCTGTATAAATCGTAAATACTGACTGTATAGGCAGCTTTGCTCTGGGATGTTTTATGAATGGGGAAATAAATCTGGTAACTACCTTGCTAGGGCCCTTAGGGACAAGCGCTCCACGACGTATCTAACTACGATGAGGACAACTACCGGGTCTCTCACAGATGCCAAGATTTAGGCAAAGACATTGGTGAACAGACTTGCCCCCATCTTGTGTCCCTAATCCACCTGGATGAAGTTGGCTTTATACCTTGGCGAGAAGCCTGAGATCATCCCCTCTTTTCCACTGTGCATTCTGCCCGGGATCTTCCGCCTAGGCTTTTATCTCCTGATGTAGGTGGATCAGGGATTTCTGATGGCTACGTTAAGGCCAATTGATCTTGGCCCTGGTATGCGCTGGCGTATTTGTATAAGACTCCACAGACTCAGAGGCCACGGAACGCTCTTTCAAGCATTGGCGATTTGTAATGGCAACAGGCAGGGATGTCCTCGCTCTCCTTCATTGTATGTACTTTGTATCAGGCAGAACGTCAATATTTCTATAAAATGGGGCCCACTCCCCACATATGTTCGGCATTTGCCGATGATTTGTTCTTATATCTCACAAAGCCGCTAATTTCGCTTCCCTCTCTTATGGCCGAATTGGAGGCATGTTCTCACTTTTGTAACCAAGAGTTCCGCACTGAATGTGTCCCGATCGCCTTCTCTGGTCTCTCTCATTCACATGGCAGCCTTCCACATTGAAGTACCTGGGAGCGTACATAACTGTGAACCTATCCGAAGCATTCTCGTTGAACTTCCACTCCAGAATACTTCATTGCTTTCTTACACAAACCACCAAGCATTGGGTGGCAGTGAAGCATTGCAGCTCTGGGAAGGAACCCAGCACATGGCCATGGTTGTCCAAACATCCTACTGGGGGTCTGCTGGCCTTGCATACACCTCCGGTGTTGAAGTCTATCAGAGACGCTTTGACTTCTACACCTCCGACTACTGGTCTTTTTATAGCCCACTTTCTCCAGTACTAGGTGACCAAGAATTTCCACCAGCTTCGGAGTCTTTGGTTTATTTAGGCTTTCACAACATAGTCACGGACGGTAATCTCACATCTTATGAGGAGCTGGTTCCTGCCACTCTACGTACCCCTAGTAGATCCATGGAGTATGTACAACTGCACCATTTCTTTGTAACTCATAAAGGGAATCTCCAGCTTACACGACCTTTGACCTCTTGAGCAGCTTTGTATGCAGGGTACTCCATGTAAGGCGATGAGTTCTCTTCTTGACTCTTTGGAATAGCGAATTGGTTAGTATTCCTGCGTTGGATTGGGATAAGTCGGTGACTATGTGCTTTAAAGTGACACTGTCGCCCCCTTTGTGCATTCTGACATCTCTACACAGGTGTAAAGGGTAAATTTAGCGTTTTTCATACGTTATTTTATATCATACGTCATGGTGCTTGTTCAGGTAAAAAGTCATCTTTTATCAACCCCGCACAGCAGCAGCTTTGGAGCGGTCTGAGCCAATCACTGGCCAAGGCGGTCCAAACTAATGATTGGCTCAGCGATCTGTCAGCTCAGACAGGCTGCTCCGAAGCTGCTGCTGCACACTGGACCGGGAGAAGGAGTGCAGGAGAAGCCCTGCAGCCTGGATAGGTAAAGTATGGTGTTTTAAAATGGTCGGTCGCCCGCCGCGCACCACTATTCCACGTAGCGATGCGCGGTCGGTGCCCGATGATTCTAGGTTTGCACCTAAATAAACGATCAGGCGATAATACGATCATTGGCTGATCGTTGTCTCTATTCCACGGAGCGATAATCGGCCCCTTAGGATCCCTTGCTTTCTGGCGGTCACTGGATAATTCTCGGCATATTTCGGGCTGCCTGCAGTGACCCATCTGATGGTTGTTTTGTGGATATCGGGGGAGGTCTGTAACTGATAGGGCAGCGGACACCACCCCTATTGCGGTGTCATTTAGGAATAGTGGTTCAGCTCTTATCATCCTTATTATACACTCACCGGCCACTTTATTAGGTACACCTGTCCAACTGCACGTTACCTCTTAATTTCTAATCAGCCAATCACATGGCGGCAACTCTTTAGGCATGTAGACATGGTCCAGACAATCTCCTGCAGTTCAAACCGAGCATCAGTATGGGGAAGAAAGGTGATCTGAGGGCCAACTGAGCGGCAGTTCTGTGGGCGGAAATGCCTTGTTGGTGCCAGAGGTCAGAGGAGAATGGGCAGACTGGTTCCAGCTGATAGAAAGGCAACAGTGACTCAAATAGCCAACCGTTACAGCCAAGGTAGGCCGAAGAGCATCTCTGAACGCACAGTACGGCCAACTCTGAGGCAGATGGGCTACAGCAGCAGAAGACCACACCGGGAGCCACTCCGCTCAGCTAAGAACAGGAAACTGAGGCTACAATCTGCACAAGCTCATCGAAATTGGACAGTAGACGATTGGAAAAACGTTGCCTGTTCTGATGAGTCTCGATTTCTGCTGCGACATTCGGATGGTAGGGTCAGAATTTGGCGCCAACAACATGAAAGCATGGATCCATCCTGCCTTGTATCAGCGGTTCAGGCTGGTGGTGGTGGTGTCATGGTGTGGGGAATATTTTCTTGGCACTCTTTGGGCCCCTTGGTACCAATTGAGCATTGTTGCAACGCCACAGCCTACCTGAGTATTGTTGCTGACCATGTCCATCCCTTTATGACCACAATGGACCCAACATCTGATGGCTACTTTCAGCAGGATAATGCGCCATGTCATAAAGCTAGAATCATCTCAGACTGGTTTCTTGAACATGACAATGAGGTCACTGTACTCCAATGGCCTCCACAGTCACCAGATCTCAATCCAATAGAGCATCTTTGTGGTGGAACGGGAGATTGGCATCATGGATGTGCAGCCGACAAATCTGCGGCAACTGTGTGATGTCATCATGTCACTATGGACCAAAATCTCTGAGGAAGCTTCCAGCACCTTGTTGTATCTTTGCCACCAAGAATTGGGGCAGTTCTGAAGGCAAAAGGGGGTCCAACCCGTTACTAGCATGGTGTACCTAATACAGTGGCCGCTGAGTGTATGTTATTACGCTGCACCATTTACTCACATTTTATTGCGTTGCGATGCTATTACGCCTCGCTGGGATGCTTTGTTTTCCTATTATACCTTCCCCTCCATTTATTTATTTATTTTGTTTCTTTTCTTTTTTTGTACCTGAAAATCTTCATAAATCTTGAATGTGAAAAAAAACTCTGTTTCAATGTAAAAATGAGGAGGATAAAGAGGAGGATGATAAAGAGGAGGAGGAGAAGGATTCTAAAGAGGAGGAGGAGGAGAACAAAGGAGGAGCAGAAGGATAAAGAAGAGGACAATGAGGAGGAGGAGGAGGATAAAGAGGAGGAGGAGGATGATAAAGAGGAGGAGGAAGAGGAGGAGAACAAAGGAGGAGCAGAAGGATAAAAAAGAGGACAATGAGGAGGAGGAGGATGATAAAGAGGAGAAGGAAGAGGAGGAGAACAAAGGAGGAGCAGAAGGATAAAGAAGAGGACAATGAGGAGGAGGAGGAGGAGGAGGAGGAGGATAAAGAGGAGGAGGAGGATGATAAAGAGGAGGAGGAAGAGGAGGAGAACAAAGGAGGAGCAGAAGGATAAAGAAGAGGACAATGAGGAGGAGGAGGATGATAAAGAGGAGAAGGAAGAGGAGGAGAACAAAGGAGGAGCAGAAGGATAAAGAAGAGGACAATGAGGAGGAGGAGGAGGAGGAGGAGGATGATAAAGAGGAGGAGGAGGATGATAAAGAGGAGGAGGAAGAGGAGGAGAACAAAGGAGGAGCAGAATGATAAAGAAGAGGACAATGAGGAGGAGGAGGAGGAGGAGGAGGATGATAAAGAGGAGGAGGAGGGAGGAGGAGAACAAAGGAGGAGCAGAAGGATAAAGAAGAGGACAATGAGGAGGAGGATGATAAAGAGGAGGAGGAGGATGATAAAGAGGAGGAGAAAGAGGAGGAGAACAAAGGAGGAGCAGAAGGATAAAGAAGAGGACAATGAGGAGGAGGAGGAGGATAAAGAGGAGGAGGAGGATGATAAAGAGGAGGAGGAAGAGGAGGAGAACAAAGGAGGAGCAGAAGGATAAAGAAGAGGACAATGAGGAGGAGGAGGATGATAAAGAGGAGGAGAACAAAGGAGGAGCAGAAGGATAAAGAAGAGGACAATGAGGAGGAGGAGGAGGAGGAGGATGATAAAGAGGAGGAGGAGGATGATAAAGAGGAGGAGGAAGAGGAGGAGAACAAAGGAGGAGCAGAAGGATAAAGAAGAGGACAATGAGGAGGAGGAGGAGGAGGAGGAGGATGATAAAGAGGAGGAGGAGGGAGGAGGAGAACAAAGGAGGAGCAGAAGGATAAAGAAGAGGACAATGAGGAGGAGGAGGATGATAAAGAGGAGGAGGAGGATGATAAAGAGGAGGAGGAGGATGATAAAGAGGAGGAGAAAGAGGAGGAGAACAAAGGAGGAGCAGAAGGATAAAGAAGAGGACAATGAGGAGGAGGAGGAGGAGGAGGAGGATGATAAAGAGGAGGAGGAAGAGGAGGAGAACAAAGGAGGAGCAGAAGGATAAAGAAGAGGACAATGAGGAGAAGGAGGATGATAAAGAGGAGGAGAACAAAGGAGGAGCAGAAGGATAAAGAAGAGGACAATGAAGAGGAGGATGATAAAGAGGAGCAGAAGGATAAAGAAGAGGACAATGGAAGGAGGAGGAGGATGATAAAGAGGAGGAGGAGGAGAACAAAGGAGGAGCAGAAGGATAAAGAAGAGGACAATGAGGAGGAGGAGGAGGATGATAAAGAGGAGGAGGAGGAGAAAAAAGGAGGAGCAGAAGGATAAAGAAGAGGACAATGAGGAGGAGGATGATAAAGAGGAGGAGGAGGAGAACAAAGGAGGAGCAGAAGGATAAAGAAGAGGACAATGAGGAGGAGGATGATAAAGAGGTGAAGTCGTCTGAATAAGAGGAGGAGGATGATAAAGAGGAGAAGGTGGAGAACAAAGGAGGAGCAGAAGGATAAAGAAGAGGACAATGAGGAGGAGGAGGAGGATGATAAAGAGGAGGAGGCAGCCGAATAAGAGGAGGAGGATTATAAAGAAGAGAAGGTGGAGAATAAAGGAGGAGTAGAAGGATAAAGAAGAGGACAATGAGGAGGAGGAGGATGATAAAGAGGAGGAGGAGGAGGAGGATGATAAAGAGGAGAAGGCGGAGAATAAAGGAGGAGCAGAAGGATAAACGATGAGGAGGAGGAGGAGGATGATAAAGAGGAGGAGGAGGCTGTATAAGAGGAGGAGGATGATAAAGAGGAGAAGGTGGAGAATAAAGGAGGAGCAGAAGGATAAACGATGAGGAGGAGGATGATAAAGAGGAGGAGGCTGTAAAAGAGGATGAGGATGAGAAAGAGGAGAAGGCGGAGAATAAAGGAGGAGCAGAAGGATAAACGATGAGGAGGATGATAAAGAGGAGGAGGCTGAATAAGAGAAGGAGGATGATAAAGAGGAGGAGGCTGAATAAGAGGAGGGGGATTATAAAGAGGAGAAGGCGGAGAATAAAGGAGGAGCAGAAGGATAAACGATGAGGAGGAGGAGGATGATAAAGAGGAGGAGGCTGAATAAGAGGAGGGGGATTATAAAGAGGAGAAGGCGGAGAATAAAGGAGGAGCAGGAGGATAAAGAAGAGGACGATGAGGAGGAGGAGGATAAAGGAGAAGGATAAAGAGGCGGGGGGGATGATGATGATGATGGGGGTTATGTCTCTTGGCCGGGCTCACCTGGACTAATTGTGGCAGGATGTCCAGTAGTTGGTCACATGACAGCTGCTCCAGCTCCCGGCACGCCGCCCTGCGGATCTTCTCATCGGCAAAGCTGAAGAGAGGGCAGAGTGGTCATGTCCTTCTGCAGGCCTCAGCCTGTGTAATGCCCCCTCCCCCACTACAGAACTCACCAGGGACTCAGCAGACCCAGAGCCTCCAGGGGCCCCGAGAAGCTCCAGTCCTCCAGCACCCGGTACATGGCCGAGATAGAGGGCGGGTCCCAGCCGGGAGCGCTGCCCAGGATGAGTGGCAGGAGGTGCGGGGGAGGCCGGGGGCAGCGGCGGAAATACCACAGGCACTGCTTATCCACCTCCGACAGCCTCAGGGGAGAAAGGGCAAGGGGTCATCACTCGGGGGCCCATCACCCATTGTATCATCACCCATTACATTATCACCCTCATCATCATCACGTATTACATCATCACCATCACCCATTACATTATCACCCTCATCATCATCACTTATTACATCATCACCCTCATCACTATCACCCCATCACTATCACCCCCATCACTATCACCCCCATCACTATCACCCCCATCACTATCACCCCCATCACTATCACCCCCATCACTATCACCCCCATCACTATCACCCCCATCACTATCACCCCCATCACTATCACCCCCATCACTATCACCACCATCACTATCACCACCATCACTATCACCCCCATCACCACCATCACTATCACCCCATCACTATCACCCCCATCACTATCACCCCCATCACTATCACCCCCATCACTATCACTATCACCCCCATCACTATCACCCCCATCACTATCACCCTTATCACTATCACCCTTATCACTATCACCCCCATCACTATCACCCCCATCACTATCACCCCCATCACTATCACCCCCATCACCATCACTATCACCCCCATCACTATCACCCCCATCACCATCACTATCACCCCCATCACTATCACCCCCATCACTATCACCCCCATCACTATCACCCCCATCACTATCACCACCATCACTATCACCACCATCACTATCACCACCATCACTATCACCCCCATCACTATCACCCCCATCACTATCACCCCCATCACTATCACCCCCATCACCATCACCCCCATCACTATCACCCCCATCACCATCACCCCCATCACTATCACCCCCATCACTATCACCCCCATCACCACCATCACTATCACCCCATCACTATCACCCCCATCACTATCACCCCCATCACTATCACCCCCATCACTATCACCCCCATCACTATCACTATCACCACCATCACTATCACCACCATCACTATCACCCCCATCACTATCACCCCCATCACTATCACTATCACCACCATCACTATCACCCCCATCACTATCACCCCCATCACCACCATCACTATCACTATCACCCCCATCACCACCATCACTATCACCACCATCACTATCACCCCCATCACTATCACCCCCATCACTATCACCCCCATCACTATCACTATCACCACCATCACTATCACCCCCATCACTATCACCCCCATCACTATCACCACCATCACTATCACCCCATCACTATCACCCCCATCACTATCACCCCCATCACTATCACCCATTACAACATCACCCTCATCCCCATGACTGATTGCACCTCCCCCATCTTCCTCTGATACAGAGATGCTGCGGGTCTTACAGGAGCACAGAGCTACGATTGGCCATGGAGTGGATCCTCCAGGCTACATCCTCCCCTCCTGCGTCACATGACACGGCCTCTGCCGCCGGCCTCCGATACTCCAGGACAAAATCCGGGAAATCAACCTGAGTAATCAGCAGAGAGAAAAGAAGGTGTGATACACTGGGCCAAACCTCAGTGACATACTCACACTCAGTATTACACCTCAGTGACACACTCACACTCAGTATTACACCTCAGTGACACACTCACTCAGTATTACACCTCAGTGACACACTCACACTCAGTATTACACCACAGTGACACACTCACTCAGTATTACACCTCAGTGACACACTCACACTCAGTATTACACCTCAGTGACACACTCAGTATTACATCACAGTGACACACTCACACTCAGTATTACACCACAGTGACACACTCACTCAGTATTACACCTCAGTGACACACTCACACTCAGTATTACACCACAGTGACACACTCACACTCAGTATTACACCACAGTGACACACTCACTCAGTATTACACCTCAGTGACACACTCAGTATTACACCTCAGTGACACACTCACACCTCAGTGACACAGTCACACTCAGTATTACACCTCGGTGACACAGTCACACTCAGTATTACACCTCAGTGACACACTCACACTCAGTATTACACCACAGTTACACACCATAGAGTATTACACGTCAGTAACACAGTAACCGAGGAGTATTACATGTCAGTAATTTTGGACAATACATATATAGAGGAGCATGCTGGGAGTTGCAGTACCTGCAGAGTTATTAGGGTCGGCAGGGAAGTATCCAGGGCTGTGGGGGTAATGAGTGCGGGGGGCTCAGCGTCAGAAATCATGTTCAGCAGCAGCGCCCCCTGTACCATCTGCCTGCAAGAGAAGTAACAACACAAGGTATTTGTTCTATTAACATAAGAGGGGTGAGGGAGCTACGCGGGAGGGGTGAGGGAGATACGCGGGAGGGGTGACGGGAACTACGCGGGAGGGGTGAGGGAGATACGCGGGAGGGGTGAGGGAGCTACGCGGGAGGGGTGAGGGAGCTACGCGGGAGGGGTGAGGGAGCTACGCGGGAGGGGTGAGGGAGCTACGCGGGAGGGGTGAGGGAGCTACGCGGGAGGGGTGAGGGAGCTACGCGGGAGGGGTGAGGGAGCTACGCGGGAGGGGTGAGGGAGATACGCGGGAGGGGTGAGGGAGATACGCGGGAGGGGTGAGGGAGATACGCGGGAGGGGTGAGGGAGATACGCGGGAGGGGTGAGGGAGATACGCGGGAGGGGTGAGGGAACTACGCGGGAGGGGTGAGGGAACTACGCGGGAGGGGTGAGGGAACTACGCGGGAGGGGTGAGGGAACTACGCGGGAGGGGTGAGGGAGATACGCGGGAGGGGTGAGGGAGATACGCGGGAGGGGTGAGGGAGATACGCGGGAGGGGTGAGGGAGATACGCGGGAGGGGTGACGGAGATACGCGGGAGGGGTGACGGAGATACGCGGGAGGGGTGACGGGAACTACGCGGGAGGGGTGAGGGAGATACGCGGGAGGGGTGAGGGAGATACGCGGGAGGGGTGAGGGAGATACGCGGGAGGGGTGAGGGAGATACGCGGCAGGGGTGACGGGAACTACGCGGGAGGGGTGAGGGAACTACGCGGGAGGGGTGAGGGAACTACGCGGGAGGGGTGACGGCACAACGCGGGAGAGGTGATGGCACAACCACGGTACTCTAGAACAGCAGCATACTTGATGTCAGCGCCCCCTGCAGGCCGGAGGAATTACCACAGCCCGCCCCTGAATATCCTGGGGAGCAGCAAAACAACTTACTGGTTCCAGTAGAGGGGGAGGCAGGACCAGGCCAGGAAGGAGGCGGCGGGGGCTGCGGGGGTCACTGCGTACAGTCTGAACACCAGCAGAGACTCGTAGGGGAGAGCGAGGAGGGGGACCTGGAGCTGGATCCTGCAGAACATGAAGACAACAGGAAGTTATACTGAGGGCCAGCTACACCCCCCTGACCCCTGACCCCAGGAGCTTACATCTCATCCCACACCGCCCGGAGGAAGAACGACCGAGAGGCCACAACACTCCTGGACTTCACTTCTGGGCAGATCTTCCTCCCGGCGTAAGTAACCGAGCACGAAAGGTAGAAGACATGGTCACTGCAAGACACAAAGCACCCGTAACCACATGGGAGGCTGTTACCCCCAGAGCTGCACTCACTATTCTGCTGTTACATCATGTCTCATCCTCCAGAGCTGCACTCACTATTCTGCTGTTACACCATGTCTCATCCTCCAGAGCTGCACTCACTATTCTGCTGTTACATCATGTCTCATCCTCCAGAGCAGCACTCACTATTCTGCTGTTACATCATGTCTCCTCCTCCAGAGCTGCACTCACTATTCTGCTGTTACATCCTGTCTCATCCTCCAGAGCTGCACTCACTATTCTGCTGTTACATCATGTCTCATCCTCCAGAGCTGCACTCACTATTCTGCTGTTATGTCTCATCCCCCAGAGCTGCACTCACTGTACTGCACACACAGGTGCGAGAGACAAGAGTAAAGTATGGGCCGGCCAGGAGCACAGAGGGATGACATCACCCGGCACAAGTGATGATGTCATCTATGACGCTGACGATCCCCTCTCTCTGACCTTTTTGTCCACTTCTCGGGTAGATTGTGAGCAGCGAATAAGCGGCAGCTGAGAACTGCGGCTCCGCTCTCCATCCTGCTGCTCATCAGACACGACTCAGCTGTGAAGTCAGTGTGAAAACTCCGACTGTAGACGGCCAGGAGCCCGGAGAGGGCGCTAGAGAGCTCCACCAGGCTGAGTGCCACCGGATCTGCAGGGAGAAAGTTATATCTGTGTAAGAGGGGCCGAGCGTTATATCACACCCGGACCACGGAGAGCGAGCGTTATATCACACCCGGACCACGGAGAGCGAGCGTTATATCACACCCGGACCACAGGGAGCGAGCGTTATATCACACCCGGACCACAGGGAGCGAGCGTTATATCACACCCGGACCACGGAGAGCGAGCGTTATATCACACCCGGACCACGGAGAGCGAGCGTTATATCACACCGTGACCACGGAGAGCGAGCGTTATATCACACCCGGACCACGGAGAGCGAGCGTTATATCACACCCGGCCTCCGGAGAGCGAGCGTTATATCACACCCGGACCACGGAGAGCGAGCGTTATATCACACCCGGACCACAGAGAGCGAGCGTTATATCACACCCGGACCACGGAGAGCGATCGTTATATCACACCCGGACCACGGAGAGCGAGCGTTATATCACACCCGGCCTCCGGAGAGCGAGCGTTATATCAAACCCGGACCACAGAGAGCGAGCGTTATATCACACCCGGACCACAGGGAGCGAGCGTTATATCACACCCGGCCTCCGGAGAGCGAGCGTTATATCACACCCGGACCACAGGGAGCGAGCGTTATATCACACCCGGACCACAGGGAGCGAGCGTTATATCACACCCGGACCACAGGGAGCGAGCGTTATATCACACCCGGACCACAGGGAGCGAGCGTTATATCACACCCGGACCACGGAGAGCGAGCGTTATATCACACCCGGACCACGGAGAGCGAGCGTTATATCACACCCGGACCACGGAGAGCGAGCGTTATATCACACCGTGACCACGGAGAGCGAGCGTTATATCACACCCGGACCACGGAGAGCGAGCGTTATATCACACCCGGCCTCCGGAGAGCGAGCGTTATATCACACCCGGACCACGGAGAGCGAGCGTTATATCACACCCGGACCACAGAGAGCGAGCGTTATATCAAACCCGGACCACAGAGAGCGAGCGTTATATCACACCCGGACCACAGGGAGCGAGCGTTATATCACACCCGGCCTCCGGAGAGCGAGCGTTATATCACGCCCGGACAACGGAGAGCGAGCGTTATATCACACCGTGACCACGGAGAGCGAGCGTTATATCACACCCGGCCTCCAGAGAGCGAGCGTTATATCACACCCGGACCACGGAGAGCGAGCGTTATATCACACCCGGACCACAGGGAGCGAGCGTTATATCACACCCGGACCACAGGGAGCGAGCGTTATATCACACCCGGACCACGGAGAGCGAGCGTTATATCACACCCGGACCACGGAGAGCGAGCGTTATATCACACCGTGACCACGGAGAGCGAGCGTTATATCACACCCGGACCACGGAGAGCGAGCGTTATATCACACCCGGCCTCCGGAGAGCGAGCGTTATATCACACCCGGACCACGGAGAGCGAGCGTTATATCACACCCGGACCACAGAGAGCGAGCGTTATATCAAACCCGGACCACGGAGAGCGAGCGTTATATCACACCCGGACCACGGAGAGCGATCGTTATATCACACCCGGCCTCCGGAGAGCGAGCGTTATATCAAACCCGGACCACAGAGAGCGAGCGTTATATCACACCCGGACCACAGGGAGCGAGCGTTATATCACACCCGGCCTCCGGAGAGCGAGCGTTATATCACACCCGGACCACGGAGAGCGAGCGTTATATCACACCCGGACAACGGAGAGCGAGCGTTATATCACACCGTGACCACGGAGAGCGAGCGTTATATCACACCCGGCCTCCAGAGAGCGAGCGTTATATCACACCCGGACCACGGAGAGCGAGCGTTATATCACACCCGGACCACAGGGAGCGAGCGTTATATCACACCCGGACCACGGAGAGCGAGCGTTATATCACACCCGGCCTACGGAGAGCGAGCGTTATATCACACCCGGACCACAGAGAGCGAGCGTTATATCACACCCGGACCACGGAGAGCGAGCGTTATATCACACCCGGACCACGGAGAGCGAGCGTTATATCACACCCGGCCTACGGAGAGCGAGCGTTATATCACACCCGGACCACGGAGAGCGAGCGTTATATCACACCCGGACCACGGAGAGCGAGCGTTATATCACACCCGGACCACGGAGAGCGAGCGTTATATCACACCCGGACCACGGAGAGCGAGCGTTATATCACACCCGGACCACGGAGAGCGAGCGTTATATCACACCCGGACCACGGAGAGCGAGCGTTATATCACACCCGGACCATGGAGAGCGAGCGTTATATGACATTGGGCTTCGGGGAGCTAGCGTTATATTATACACAGTCCATGGGGAATGCTATACGGAGGTATTATCTGAACACTATATACAGGGGTATTATCTGGACACTATATACGGGGGTATTATCTGGACACTATATACGGAGGTATTATCTGAACACTATATACGGGGGTATTATCTGGACACTATATACGGGGGTATTATCTGGACACTATATACGGGGGTATTATCTGGACACTATATACGGGGTATTATCTGGACACTATATACGGGGGTATTATCTGGACACTATATACGGGGGTATTATCTGGACACTATATACGGGGTATTAACTGGACAGTATACAGGGGTATTATCTGGACAGTATACAGGGGTATTATCTGGACACTATATACGGGGGTATTATCTGGACACTATATACGGGGGTATTATCTGGACACTATATACGGAGGTATTATCTGAACACTATATACGGGGGTATTATCTGGACACTATATACGGGGGTATTATCTGGACACTATATACGGGGGTATTATCTGGACACTATATACGGGGGTATTATCTGGACACTATATACGGGGGTATTATCTGGACACTATATACGGGGGTATTATCTGGACACTATATACGGAGGTATTATCTGGACACTATATACGGGGGTATTATCTGGACACTATATACGGGGGTATTATCTGGACACTATATACGGGGGTATTATCTGGACACTATATACGGGGGTATTATCTGGACAGTATACAGGGGTATTATCTGGACAGTATACAGGGGTATTATCTGGACACTATATACGGGGGTATTATCTGGACACTATATACGGGGGTATTATCTGGACACTATATACGGAGGTATTATCTGAACACTATATACGGGGGTATTATCTGGACACTATATACGGGGGTATTATCTGGACACTATATACGGGGGTATTATCTGGACACTATTATACGGGGGTATTATCTGGACACTATATACGGGGGTATTATCTGGACACTATATACGGGGGTATTATCTGGACACTATATACAGAATATTATCTGAACACTATATACGGGGGTATTATCTGGACACTATATACGGGGGTATTATCTGAACACTATATACGGGGGTATATCTGGACACTATATACGGGGGTATTATCTGGACACTATATACGGGGGTATTATCTGGACACTATATACGGGGGTATTATCTGGACACTATATACGGGGGTATTATCTGGACACTATCTACGGGGGTATTATCTGGAAAATATACGGGGGTATTATCTGGACACTATAATACGGGGGTAGTTATCGGGACACTATATACGGGGGTATTATCTGGACAGTATACAGGGATATTATCTGGACAGTATACAGGGATATTATCTGGACACTATATACGGGGGTATTATCTGGACACTATATACGGGGGTATTATCTGGACACTATATACGGGGGTATTATCTGGACAGTATACAGGGATATTATCTGGACAGTATACGGGGGTAATTCTGGACAGTATATACAGGGGTATTATCTGGACAGTATACAGGGGTATATTCTGGACAGTATACAGGGGTATTATCTGGACAGTATACAGGGGTATTATCTGGACAGTATACAGGGGTATTATCTGGACACTATATACGGGGGTATTATCCTGGACAGTATACAGGGGTATTATCTGGACACATATATACGGGGGTATTATCTGGGACACTATATACAGGGGTAATATCTGGACACTATATACGGGGGTATTATCTGGACCTATATACGGGGGTATTATCTGGACACTATATACGGGGGTATTATCTGGACACTATATACGGGGGTATTATCTGGACACTATATACGGGGGGTATTATCTGGACACTATATACGGGGGTATTATCTGGACAGTATACAGGGGTATTATCTGGACATTATATACGGGGTATCTATCTGGACAGTATACGGGGGTATTATCTGGACACTATATACGGGGGTATTATCTGGACACTATATACGGGGGTATTATCTGGACACTATATACGGGGGTATTATCTGGACACTATATACGGGGGTATTATCTGGACAATATAACGGGGGTTATTATCTGGACACTATATACGGGGGTATTATCTGGACACTATATACGGGGGTATTATCTGGACAGTATACAGGGGTATTATCTGGACACTATATACGGGGGTATCATCTGGACAGTATACAGGGGTATTATCTGGACACTATATACGGGGGTATTATCTGGACAGTATACAGGGGGTATTATCTGGACACTATATACGGGGGTATTACTCTGGACAGTATATACGGGGGTATTATCTGGACAGCTATACAGGGGTATTATCTGGACACTATATACGGGGGTATTATCTGGACACTATATACGGGGGTATTATCTGGACAGTATACAGGGGTATTATCTGGACACTATATACGGGGGTATTATCTGGACACTATATACGGGGGTATTATCTGGACAGTATACAGGGGTATTATCTGGACACTATATACGGGGGTATTATCTGGACACTATATACAGGGGTATTATCTGGACACTATATACGGGGGTATTATCTGGACACTATATACGGAGGTATTATCTGAACACTATATACGGGGGTATTATCTGGACACTATATACGGGGGTATTATCTGGACACTATATACGGGGGTATTATCTGGACACTATATACGGGGGTATTATCTGGACACTATATACGGGGGTATTATCTGGACACTATATACGGGGGTATTATCTGGACACTATATACGGGGGTATTATCTGGACACTATATACGGGGGTATTATCTGGACAGTATACAGGGGTATTATCTGGACAGTATACAGGGGTATTATCTGGACACTATATACAGGGGTATTATCTGGACACTATATACGGGGGTATTATCTGGACACTATATACGGGGGTATTATCTGAACACTATATACGGGGGTATTATCTGGACACTATATACGGGGGTATTATCTGGACACTATATACGGGGGTATTATCTGGACACTATATACGGGGGTATTATCTGGACACTATATACGGGGGGTATTATCTGGACACTATATACGGGGGTATTATCTGGACACTATATACGGGGGTATTATCTGGACACTATATACGGAGGTATTATCTGAACACTATATACGGGGGTATTATCTGGACACTATATACGGGGGTATTATCTGAACACTATATACAGGGGTATTATCTGGACACTATATACGGGGGTATTATCTGGACACTATATACGGGGGTATTATCTGGACACTATATACGGGGGTATTATCTGGACACTATATACGGGGGTATTATCTGGACACTATATACGGGGGTATTATCTGGACACTATATACGGGGGTATTATCTGGACACTATATACGGGGGTATTATCTGGACAGTATACAGGGATATTATCTGGACAGTATACAGGGATATTATCTGGACAGTATAAAGGGGTATTATCTGGACACTATATACGGGGGTATTATCTGGACACTATATACGGGGGTATTATCTGGACAGTATACAGGGATATTATCTGGACAGTATACAGGGGTATTATCTGGACACTATATACAGGGGTATTATCTGGACAGTATACAGGGGTATTATCTGGACAGTATACAGGGGTATTATCTGGACAGTATACAGGGGTATTATCTGGACAGTATACAGGGGTATTATCTGGACACTATATACGGGGGTATTATCTGGACAGTATACAGGGGGTATTATCTGGACACTATATACGGGGGTATTATCTGGACACTATATACGGGGGTATTATCTGGACACTATATACGGGGGTATTATCTGGACACTATATACGGGGGTATTATCTGGACACTATATACGGGGTATTATCTGGACACTATATACGGGGGTATTATCTGGACACTATATACGGGGGTATTATCTGGACACTATATACGGGGGTATTATCTGGACACTATATACGGGGGTATTATCTGGACAGTATACAGGGGTATTATCTGGACACTATATACGGGGGTATTATCTGGACAGTATACAGGGGTATTATCTGGACACTATATACGGGGGTATTATCTGGACACTATATACGGGGGTATTATCTGGACACTATATACGGGGGTATTATCTGGACACTATATACGGGGGTATTATCTGGACACTATATACGGGGGTATTATCTGGACACTATATACGGGGGTATTATCTGGACAGTATACAGGGGTATTATCTGGACACTATATACGGGGGTATCATCTGGACAGTATACAGGGGTATTATCTGGACACTATATACGGGGGGTATTATCTGGACAGTATACAGGGGTATTATCTGGACACTATATACGGGGGTATTATCTGGACAGTATATACGGGGGTATTATCTGGACAGTATACAGGGGTATTATCTGGACACTATATACGGGGGTATTATCTGGACACTATATACGGGGGTATTATCTGGACAGTATACAGGGGTATTATCTGGACACTATATACGGGGGTATCATCTGGACACTATATACGGGGGTATTATCTGGACAGTATACAGGGGTATTATCTGGACAGTATACAGGGGTATTATCTGGACAGTATATACGGGGGTATTATCTGGACAGTATACAGGGGTATTATCTGGACACTATATACGGGGGTATCATCTGGACAGTATACGGGGGTATTATCTGGACACTATATACGGAGGTATTATCTGAACACTATATACGGGGGTATTATCTGGACACTATATACGGGGGTATTATCTGAACACTATATACAGGGGTATTATCTGGACACTATATACGGGGGTATTATCTGGACACTATATACGGGGGTATTATCTGGACACTATATACGGGGGTATTATCTGGACACTATATACGGGGGTATTATCTGGACACTATATACGGGGGTATTATCTGGACACTATATACGGGGGTATTATCTGGACACTATATACGGGGGTATTATCTGGACAGTATACAGGGATATTATCTGGACAGTATACAGGGATATTATCTGGACAGTATAAAGGGGTATTATCTGGACACTATATACGGGGGTATTATCTGGACACTATATACGGGGGTATTATCTGGACAGTATACAGGGATATTATCTGGACAGTATACAGGGGTATTATCTGGACACTATATACAGGGGTATTATCTGGACAGTATACAGGGGTATTATCTGGACAGTATACAGGGGTATTATCTGGACAGTATACAGGGGTATTATCTGGACAGTATACAGGGGTATTATCTGGACACTATATACGGGGGTATTATCTGGACAGTATACAGGGGTATTATCTGGACACTATATACGGGGGTATTATCTGGACACTATATACAGGGGTATTATCTGGACACTATATACGGGGGTATTATCTGGACACTATATACGGGGGTATTATCTGGACACTATATACGGGGGTATTATCTGGACACTATATACGGGGGTATTATCTGGACACTATATACGGGGGTATTATCTGGACACTATATACGGGGGTATTATCTGGACACTATATACGGGGGTATTATCTGGACAGTATACAGGGGTATTATCTGGACACTATATACGGGGGTATTATCTGGACAGTATACGGGGGTATTATCTGGACACTATATACGGGGGTATTATCTGGACACTATATACGGGGGTATTATCTGGACACTATATACGGGGGTATTATCTGGACACTATATACGGGGGTATTATCTGGACACTATATACGGGGGTATTATCTGGACACTATATACGGGGGTATTATCTGGACAGTATACAGGGGTATTATCTGGACACTATATACGGGGGTATCATCTGGACAGTATACAGGGGTATTATCTGGACACTATATACGGGGGTATTATCTGGACAGTATACAGGGGTATTATCTGGACACTATATACGGGGGTATTATCTGGACAGTATATACGGGGGTATTATCTGGACAGTATACAGGGGTATTATCTGGACACTATATACGGGGGTATTATCTGGACACTATATACGGGGGTATTATCTGGACAGTATACAGGGGTATTATCTGGACACTATATACGGGGGTATCATCTGGACACTATATACGGGGGTATTATCTGGACAGTATACAGGGGTATTATCTGGACAGTATACAGGGGTATTATCTGGACAGTATATACGGGGGTATTATCTGGACAGTATACAGGGGTATTATCTGGACACTATATACGGGGGTATCATCTGGACAGTATACGGGGGTATTATCTGGACACTATATACGGGGGTATTATCTGGACAGTATACGGGGGTATTATCTGGACACTATATACGGGGGTATCATCTGGACACTATGGGGGACATGTTTCAACTGGCGTTCCGGGGGTTTTCGGCGGAAATTGACGATTTGCGCAATATTTTATTCGCAAATGGCCGATTTACGAATAAAATATTCGCAAATTGGCACTTTCCGCCGGGTACGCCGGGGGGCGTGGAGGGGTTGTGAAGGGGGCGGAACGGAGGGCAGCGCCGCCCCCCTATATATATATATGTGTATATATATAGCCTGCTGGATCCCGGTAACATACTCACCCGCCATCTGAGGGGTTTGCACCCAATTCTGTGGAAAAAAAATAAATTAGGAGACTGGAATCACTGACCGAACAATCAGGAAGGAAACAGTCATCAGGCAGAGGGGTGTACAGGGGGAGGTACAGGAGGGTATACAGGGGGAGGTACAGGAGGGTATACAGGGGGAGGTACAGGGGGAGGTACAGGAGGAGGTACAGGAGGGTATACAGGGGGAGGTACAGGAGGGTATACAGGGGGAGGTACAGGAGGGTATACAGGGGGAGGTACAGGAGGGTATACAGGGGGAGGTACAGGAGGGTGTACAGGGGGAGGTACAGGAGGGTATACAGGGGGAGGTACAGGAGGGTATACAGGGGGAGGTACAGGAGGGTATACAGGGGGAGGTACAGGAGGGTAGACAGGGGGAGGTACAGGAGGGTGTACAGGGGGAGGTACAGGAGGGTATACAGGGGGAGGTACAGGGGGAGGTACAGGAGGGTATACAGGGGGAGGTACAGGAGGGTATACAGGGGGAGGTACAGGAGGGTATACAGGGGGAGGTACAGGAGGGTATACAGGGGGAGGTACAGGGGGAGGTACAGGAGGGTACACAGGGGGAGGTACAGGGGGAGGTACAGGAGGGTACACAGGGGGAGGTACAGGAGGGTGTACAGGGGGAGGTACAGGGGGAGGTACAGGAGGGTGTACAGGGGGAGGTACAGGGGGAGGTACAGGGGGAGGTACAGGAGGGTATACAGGGGGAGGTACAGGAGGGTATACAGGGGGAGGTACAGGGGAGGTACAGGGGGAGGTACAGGAGGGTATACAGGGGGAGGTACAGGAGGGTGTACAGGGGGAGGTACAGGAGGGTACACAGGGGGAGGTACAGGAGGGTATACAGGGGGAGGTACAGGAGGGTACACAGGGGGGAGGTACAGGAGGGTACACAGGGGGAGGTACAGGAGGGTATACAGGGGGAGGTACAGGAGGGTACACAGGGGGAGGTACAGGAGGGTATACAGGGGGAGGTACAGGAGGGTACACAGGGGGAGGTACAGGAGGGGATACAGGGGGAGGTACAGGGGGAGGTACAGGGGGAGGTACAGGAGGGTATACAGGGGGAGGTACAGGGGGAGGTACAGGGGGGAGGTACAGGAGGGTACACAGGGGGAGGTACAGGAGGGTACAAAGGGGGAGGTACAGGAGGGTATACAGGGGGAGGTACAGGAGGGTACACAGGGGGGAGGTACAGGAGGGTATACAGGGGGAGGTACAGGAGGGTACACAGGGGGAGGTACAGGAGGGTACACAGGGGGAGGTACAGGAGGGTATACAGGGGGAGGTACAGGAGGGTATACAGGGGGAGGTACAGGAGGGTATACAGGGGGAGGTACAGGAGGGTATACAGGGGGAGGTACAGGGGGAGGTACAGGAGGGTATACAGGGGGAGGTACAGGAGGGTATACAGGGGGAGGTACAGGAGGGTATACAGGGGGAGGTACAGGAGGGTACACAGGGGGAGGTACAGGAGGGTATACAGGGGGAGGTACAGGGGGAGGTACAGGAGGGTATACAGGGGGAGGTACAGGAGGGTACACAGGGGGAGGTACAGGAGGAGGTACAGGAGGGTACACAGGGGGAGGTACAGGAGGGTATACAGGGGGAGGTACAGGAGGGTATACAGGGGGAGGTACAGGAGGAGGTACAGGAGGGTATACAGGGGGAGGTACAGGAGGGTATACAGGGGGAGGTACAGGAGGGTATACAGGGGGAGGTACAGGAGGGTATACAGGGGGAGGTACAGGAGGGTGTACAGGGGGAGGTACAGGAGGGTATACAGGGGGAGGTACAGGAGGGTATACAGGGGGAGGTACAGGAGGGTATACAGGGGGAGGTACAGGAGGGTGTACAGGGGGAGGTACAGGAGGGTATACAGGGGGAGGTACAGGAGGGTATACAGGGGGAGGTACAGGAGGGTATACAGGGGAGGTACAGGAGGGTGTACAGGGGGGAGGTACAGGAGGGTATACAGGGGGAGGTACAGGGGGAGGTACAGGAGGGTATACAGGGGGAGGTACAGGAGGGTATACAGGGGGAGGTACAGGAGGGTATACAGGGGGAGGTACAGGAGGGTGTACAGGGGGAGGTACAGGAGGGTATACAGGGGGAGGTACAGGAGGGTATACAGGGGGAGGTACAGGAGGGTATACAGGGGGAGGTACAGGAGGGTATACAGGGGGAGGTACAGGAGGGTATACAGGGGGAGGTACAGGAGGGTATACAGGGGGAGGTACAGGGGGAGGTACAGGAGGGTACACAGGGGGAGGTACAGGGGGAGGTACAGGAGGGTACACAGGGGGAGGTACAGGAGGGTATACAGGGGGAGGTACAGGAGGGTACACAGGGGGGAGGTACAGGAGGGTACACAGGGGGAGGTACAGGAGGGTATACAGGGGGAGGTACAGGAGGGTACACAGGGGGAGGTACAGGAGGGTATACAGGGGGAGGTACAGGAGGGTATACAGGGGGAGGTACAGGAGGGTATACAGGGGGAGGTACAGGAGGGTATACAGGGGGAGGTACAGGAGGGTACACAGGGGGGAGGTACAGGAGGGTATACAGGGGGAGGTACAGGAGGGTATACAGGGGGAGGTACAGGAGGGTATACAGGGGGAGGTACAGGGGGAGGTACAGGAGGGTATACAGGGGGAGGTACAGGAGGGTATACAGGGGGAGGTACAGGAGGGTATACAGGGGGAGGTACAGGAGGGTATACAGGGGGAGGTACAGGAGGGTATACAGGGGGAGGTACAGGAGGGTACACAGGGGGAGGTACAGGAGGGTATACAGGGGGAGGTACAGGAGGGTATACAGGGGGAGGTACAGGGGGAGGTACAGGAGGGTACACAGGGGGAGGTACAGGAGGGTATACAGGGGGAGGTACAGGAGGGTATACAGGGGGAGGTACAGGAGGGTACACAGGGGGGATGTACAGGGGAGATGTACAGAGGAGATGTACAGGGGAGATGTACAGAGGAGATGTACAGGGGAGATGTACAGGGGAGATGTACAGGGGGGGGATGTACAGGGGGGGGATGTACAGGGGGGATGTACAGGGGGGATGGGGCGGCAGGGGGTGCGATGTACAGGGGGGGGGATGTACAGGGGGGAGGGGGCGGCAGAGTAGAGTATTATAATCACCATCGGCAGCTGCAGGGAGGAGACGCTCAGTCTCCGGACGGCCTCGCTGATCTCCTGAGTCTCCACAGAGCGGAGCAGGTAACAGATCTCCTCCACCGCTGCCAGGACTCCGCCTACACCTGCCGACTAACACACCATATATGGGATTACATACACCCCCCCCCCCCGTCCGTCCGTTATAGCCCTCCCCGTCCGTTATAGCCCTCCCCGTCCGTTATAGCCCTCCCCGTCCGTTATAGCCCTCCCCGTCCGTTATAGCCCTCCCCGCCCGGTGACATCCCCAGCCGTGGGGGAGGGGCTTACCTGGTTGTAGAGGAAGTATTGGAGCTGATCTCCATAGTGAGTGACGGCATCAGAGACGCGTCTCCTAGAGGATAGAGAAGGAAACTGTGGGAGCAGTGACATCCTCAGAGACCATACCTCTCCTAACTGCTACACGGACTGCGGCCGTCCTCCCGGTCTGAGCGTCCAGCTCTCCGGAATCCGAAATACCAAACAATAACAATCAGATGAAATAAATAAGTAAAGAAGGAGCAGAGATGTTACTCAGGACGCCACACCTCCACCCCCTCCACCTCCACCCCCTCCACCTCCACCCCCTCCACCTCCACCCCCTCCAGCTCCCTCCACCTCCGACCCCTCCACTTCCAGCTCCGCTCCCTCCACCTCCAGCTCCGCCCCTCCAGATCCAGCTCCGCCCCCTCCACCTCCTCCAGCTCCCTCCACCCCCGACCCCTCCACCTCCAGATCCGCTCCCTCCACCTCCAGATCCGCTCCCTCCAGATCCAGCTCCGCTCCCTCCACCTCCGCTCCCCCCACCTACCTCTCCGCTCCCTCCACCTCCAGATCCATCTCCACTTCCTCCACCTCCGCTCCCTCCACCTCCAGCTCAGTCTCTGCTCCCTGTAGCTCTCGGCTTCTGGAAAGAAGCTCTGGGATTCCAGAATCTCTTTCTCCTGTAAATGAAAAGTTCTGTATAGTCTGGACTAGGTTGTATCCATAGCCCCAGGTATACAGTCATATCACTGTGTGTCCCTGGAGGTGGAGGGAGCAGAGACAGATCTGGACGCCTGTCCCTGGAGGTGGAGGGAGCGGAGACGGATCTGGACGCCTGTCCCTGGAGGTGGAGGGAGCAGAGACGGATCTGGACGCCTGTCCCTGGAGGTGGAGGGAGCGGAGACGGATCTGGACGCCTGTCCCTGGAGGTGGAGGGAGCAGAGACGGATCTGGACGCCTGTCCCTGGAGGTGGAGGGAGCAGAGACGGATCTGGACGCCTGTCCCTGGAGGTGGAGGGAGCGGAGACGGATCTGGACGCCTGTCCCTGGAGGTGGAGGGAGCGGAGACGGATCTGGACGCCTGTCCCTGGAGGTGGAGGGAGCGGAGACGGATCTGGACGCCTGTCCCTGGAGGTGGAGGGAGCGGAGACGGATCTGGAAGCCTGTCCCTGGAGGTGGAGGGAGCAGAGACGGATCTGGACGCCTGTCCCTGGAGGTGAAGTGAGCGGAGACGGATCTGGACGCCTGTCCCTGGAGGTGGAGGGAGCGGAGACGGATCTGGACGCCTGTCCCTGGAGGTGGAGGGAGCAGAGACGGATCTGGAAGCCTGTCCCTGGAGGTGGAGGGAGCGGAGACGGATCTGGACGCCTGTCCCTGGAGGTGGAGGGAGCAGAGACGGATCTGGACGCCTGTCCCTGGAGGTGGAGGGAGCAGAGACGGATCTGGACGCCTGTCCCTGGAGGTGGAGGGAGCGGAGACGGATCTGGACGCCTGTCCCTGGAGGTGGAGGGAGCGGAGACGGATCTGGACGCCTGTCCCTGGAGGTGGAGGGAGCGGAGACGGATCTGGACGCCTGTCCCTGGAGGTGGAGGGAGCGGAGACGGATCTGGACGCCTGTCCCTGGAGGTGGAGGGAGCAGAGACGGATCTGTACGCCTGTCCTTGGAGGTGGAGGGAGCAGAGACGGATCTGGACGCCTGTCCCTGGAGGGAGCAGAGACGGATCTGGACGCCTGTCCCTGGAGGTGGAGGGAGCAGAGACGGATCTGGACGCCTGTCCCTGGGGGTGGAGGGAGTAGAGACGGATCTGGACGCCTGTCCCTGGAGGGAGCAGAGACGGATCTGGACGCCTGTCCCTGGAGGTGGAGGGAGCGGAGACGGATCTGGACGCCTGTCCCTGGAGGTGGAGGGAGCAGAGACGGATCTGGACGCCTGTCCCTGGAGGTGGAGGGAGCAGAAACGGATCTGGACGCCTGTCCCTGGAGGTGGAGGGAGCAGAGACGGATCTGGACGCCTGTCCCTGGAGGTGGAGGGAGCAGAGACGGATCTGGACGCCTGTCCCTGGAGGGAGCGAAGACGGATCTAAACGCCTGTCCCTGGAGGTGAAGTGAGCGGAGACGGATCTGGACGCCTGTCCCTGGAGGTGGAAGGAACAGAGACGGATCTGGACGCCTGTCCCTGGAGGTGGAGGGAGTAGAGACGGATCTGGACGCCTGTCCCTGGAGGGAGCAGAGACGGATCTGGACGCCTGTCCCTGGAGGTGGAGGGAGCAGAGACGGATTCTGGACGCCTGTCCCTGGAGGTGGAGGGAGCAGAGACGGATCTGGACGCCTGTCCCTGGAGGTGGAGGGAGTAGAGACGGATCTGGACGCCTGTCCCTGGAGGTGGAGGGAGCAGAGACGGATCTGGACGCCTGTCCCTGGAGGTGGAGGGAGCAGAGACGGATCTGGACGCCTGTCCCTGGAGGTGGAGGGAGCAGAGACGGATCTGGACGCCTGTCCCTGGAGGGAGCAGAGACGGATCTGGACGCCTGTCCCTGGAGGTGGAGGGAGCAGAGACGGATCTGGACGCCTGTCCCTGGAGGTGGAGGGAGCAGAGACGGATCTGGACGCCTGTCCCTGGAGGTGGAGGGAGCAGAGACGGATCTGGACGCCTGTCCCTGGAGGGAGCAGAGACGGATCTGGACGCCTGTCCCTGGAGGGAGCAGAGACGGATGGAGGTGTGGTGACCCCCGGTATGGCGGAGGTGCGGCCGGTCACTTGCTGGGTGGTGAGGTTTGACACCAGCTCTGTGGTGGTTGGTGAGATACAGCCGGGCCCAGTGATGTTATGTGGTGACGCCGGTGCCGGTTGGGTGCACAGATATGGCGGTACACCCCTGGGGTCAGTGACCTGCTGGGTTGTTGCAGGGTCCTGTGGGCTGTAGTCATGGTGGTCCGGAGTGCAGTAGTGACCCTCCCGGACTAGGAGTGTGTGCTGTGTCGGTGCAGGATGAGGAATCACAGAGTCCCGTTACCATAAATAGAACATGGTTTCCTCTGGAGATAACTGTGTACAGCAGGACATACATACAGCAGGACCTACAGCAGGACATACATACAGCAGGACATACATACAGCAGGACATACATACAGCAGGACATACATACAGCAGGACATACATACAGCAGGACATACAGCCGTGCATGGACAGAACACTTTATACTTGATAAGATACTTAATAGTTCAGGATGCAGATCTGTGATGAGCGTATAGAGAGCGGTACAGTCGTGCTGACTAGGTTGTGTGCTGAGAGATACAAAGAAGAAGCAGAGTAGCAGAGAGGAGGATGTCGTGAGAGTCCCAACTGAAGTAGTGCTGTGCTCTGCCGGGATGTTGATGGATGAGGTAGAGATAGAAGACAACGAGAATACTTGTGCCCGTGCATCGACTCTTATCAGAATGAAACACCTATTGCCCTACCGGTCTTGGGGGACCCGTCCTACAGGGTGACACAAGCCCCAGACCTTGTTACCTGGGATGAGCAGAATGCTGAGGATTTCCTGCTGACAACCGCGCTGTGAGATAGAGTTCCTAGGCTCTTAGCAACTTTGCTCTATCCGGATGAGTTCCTAGCTTACTGCTGTCTGTGGATCCTGTCCTGCACTGTGACTCTCCTTGTCCACGGCGGGGGTTGGGGGTTGTCTCTGACTTGTCCTCTCCTGTAACACTGCATAGTGCTCAGTGAGGTTACTTGAAGAGAAACTGTTAGCTGCATCTTGACTCTACAGTCAACCGCTATACTTCCTCTACCCATGTGACTTCCTATCTACAGCCCCTGTAAGGTGCGCTGTGAGTGGGAGAAGAGTGCATAGAGAAGAAGAGAGAGATAGGACAGAAGAAGAAGAGACTCCCATAGGTTCACAGATCCATGTGACACATAAATAAAAAATAACCCTTTACATACTGCAGTAATGCGGCAACTGAGTACACATACTTACATCTAGTGGCAAAACTTTATCACTACTACATCACCACTTACAAGAAAGTACAGGCTTTTGAGAGGGGTGTAAGCAGTAGCAACACCCGTAGTGGGACAACACAGAGGGAGCAGAGACGGATGTGAAGGTGGAGTGAGCAGAGACGGAGGTGGAGGTGGAAAGAGCAGAGACGGAGGTGGAGGTGGAAAGAGCAGAGACGGGCGTAGAGGGAGCAGAGACGGGCATGGAGGGAGCAGAGACGGAGGTGGAAGGAGCAGAGACGAAGGTGGAGGTGGAGGGAGCAGAGACGGAGGTGGAGGTGGAGGGAGCAGAGACGGAGGTGGAGGTGGAGGGAGCAGAGACGGAGGTGGAGGTGGAAAGAGCAGAGACGGGCGTAGAGGGAGCAGAGACGGGCATGGAGGGAGCAGAGACGGAGGTGGAAGGAGCAGAGACGGAGGTGGAGGTGGAAAGAGCAGAGACGGGCGTAGAGGGAGCAGAGACGGGCATGGAGGGAGCAGAGACGGAGGTGGAAGGAGCAGAGACGGAGGTGGAAGGAGCAGAGACGGAGGTGGAAAGAGCAGAGACGGAGGTGGAAAGAGCAGAGACGGAGGTGGAGGTGGAAAGAGCAGAGACGGAGGTGGAGGTGGAAAGAGCAGAGACGGGCGTGGAGGTGGAGGGAGCAGAGACGGGCGTGGAGGGAGCAGAGACGGAGGTGGAGGGAGCAGAGACGGAGGTGGAGCGAGCAGAGAGCAGAGACGGAGGGAGCAGAGAGCAGAGACGGAGGGAGCAGAGAGCAGAGATGGAGGGAGCAGAGAGCAGAGATGGAGGGAGCAGAGAGCAGAGACGGAGGGAGCAGAGAGCAGAGACGGAGGGAGCAGGGACGGAGGGAGCAGAGAGCAGAGACGGAGGGAGCAGAGAGCAGAGACGGCTTTGGCTTTTATCTTCTAGAACACGAAAAAAAAACCTTCCGTCTCTGCTCTTTGCTCCCTCCGTCTCTGCTCTCTGCTCCCTCCGTCTCTGGGGGGGGGTGAACCTGCTGCCGCTCAGCTATCACATATTACCAGTGACTTGGCTTTGGCTTTTATCTTCTAGAACACGAAAAAAAAACCTTCCAAGTCACTGGTAATATGTGATGGCTGAGCGGCAGCAGGTTCACCCCCCCCCAGAGACGGAGGGAGCAGAGAGCAGAGACGGAGGGAGCAGAGAGCAGAGACGGAGGGAGCAAAGAGCAGAGACGGGGGGAGCAGAGAGCAGAGACGGAGGGAGCAGAGAGCAGAGACGGGGGGAGCAGAGAGCAGAGACGGGGGGGAGCAGAGAGCAGAGACGGGGGGAGCAGAGAGCAGAGACGGGGGGAGCAGAGAGCAGAGACGGAGAGAGCAGAGACGGAGGGAGCAGAGACGGAGGGAGCAGAGACGGAGGGAGCAGAGAGCAGAGACGGAGGGAGCAGAGAGCAGAGACGGGGGGAGCAGAGACGGGGGGAGCAGAGAGCAGAGACGGGGGGAGCAGAGAGCAGAGACGGGGGGAGCAGAGAGCAGAGACGGAGGGAGCAGAGAGCAGAGACGGAGGGAGCAGAGAGCAGAGACGGAGGGAGCAAAGAGCAGAGACGGAGGGAGCAGAGAGCAGAGACGGAGGGAGCAGAGAGCAGAGACGGAGGGAGCAAAGAGCAGAGACGGGGGGAGCAGAGAGCAGAGACGGAGGGAGCAGAGAGCAGAGACGGGGGGAGCAGAGAGCAGAGACGGGGGGAGCAGAGAGCAGAGACGGGGGGAGCAGAGAGCAGAGACGGGGGGAGCAGAGAGCAGAGACGGGGGGAGCAGAGAGCAGAGACGGAGGGAGCAAAGAGCAGAGACGGGGGGAGCAGAGAGCAGAGACGGAGGGAGCAGAGAGCAGAGACGGGGGGAGCAGAGAGCAGAGACGGGGGGAGCAGAGAGCAGAGACGGGGGGAGCAGAGAGCAGAGACGGGGGGAGCAGAGAGCAGAGACGGGGGGAGCAGAGAGCAGAGACGGAGAGAGCAGAGACGGAGGGAGCAGAGACGGAGGGAGCAGAGACGGAGGGAGCAGAGAGCAGAGACGGAGGGAGCAGAGAGCAGAGACGGGGGGAGCAGAGACGGGGGGAGCAGAGAGCAGAGACGGGGGGAGCAGAGAGCAGAGACGGGGGGAGCAGAGAGCAGAGACGGGGGGAGCAGAGAGCAGAGACGGAGGGAGCACAGACGGAGGGAGCAGAGAGCAGAGACGGAGGGAGCACAGACGGAGGGAGCAGAGAGCAGAGACGGAGGGAGCAGAGAGCAGAGACGGAGGGAGCAGAGAGCAGAGACGGGGGGAGCAGAGAGCAGAGACGGGGGGAGCAGAGAGCAGAGACGGAGGGAGCAGAGAGCAGAGACGGAGGGAGCAGAGAGCAGAGACGGGGGGAGCAGAGAGCAGAGACGGGGGGAGCAGAGAGCAGAGACGGAGGGAGCAGAGAGCAGAGACGGGGGGAGCAGAGACGGGGGGAGCAGAGAGCAAAGACGGAGGGAGCAGAGAGCAGAGACGGGGGGAGCAGAGAGCAGAGACGGAGGGAGCAGAGAGCAGAGACGGAGAGAGCAGAGACGGAGGGAGCAGAGACGGAGGGAGCAGAGACGGAGGGAGCAGAGAGCAGAGACGGAGGGAGCAGAGAGCAGAGACGGGGGGAGCAGAGACGGGGGGAGCAGAGAGCAGAGACGGGGGGAGCAGAGAGCAGAGACGGGGGGGAGCAGAGAGCAGAGACGGGGGGAGCAGAGAGCAGAGACGGAGGGAGCAGAGAGCAGAGACGGAGGGAGCAGAGAGCAGAGACGGAGGGAGCAGAGAGCAGAGACGGGGGGAGCAGAGAGCAGAGACGGGGGGAGCAGAGAGCAGAGACGGAGGGAGCAGAGAGCAGAGAGGGAGGGATCAGAGAGCAGAGACGGGGGGAGCAGAGACGGGGGGAGCAGAGAGCAAAGACGGAGGGAGCAGAGAGCAGAGACGGGGGGAGCAGAGAGCAGAGACGGGGGGAGCAGAGAGCAGAGACGGAGAGAGCAGAGACGGAGGGAGCAGAGACGGAGGGAGCAGAGACGGAGGGAGCAGAGACGGAGGGAGCAGAGACGGAGGGAGCAGAGAGCAGAGACGGAGGGAGCAGAGAGCAGAGACGGAGGGAGCAGAGAGCAGAGACGGAGGGAGCAGAGAGCAGAGACGGAGGGAGCAGAGACGGAGGGAGCAGAGACGGAGGGAGCAGAGACGGAGGGAGCAGAGACGGAGGGAGCAGAGAGCAGAGACGGAGGGAGCAGAGACGGAGGGAGCAGAGAGCAGAGACGGAGGGAGCAGAGACGGAGGGAGCAGAGACGGAGGGAGCAGAGACGGAGGGAGCAGAGAGCAGAGACGGAGGGAGCAGAGAGCAGAGACGGAGGGAGCAGAGAGCAGAGACGGAGGGAGCAGAGAGCAGAGACGGAGGGAGCAGAGAGCAGAGACGGAGGGAGCAGAGAGCAGAGACGGAGGGAGCAGAGACGGAGAGAGCAGAGAGCAGAGACGGAGGGAGCAGAGACGGAGGGAGCAGAGAGCAGAGACGGAGGGAGCAGAGAGCAGAGACGGAGGGAGCAGAGAGCAGAGACGGAGGGAGCAGAGAGCAGAGACGGAGGGAGCAGAGAGCAGAGACGGAGGGAGCAGAGAGCAGAGACGGAGGGAGCAGAGAGCAGAGACGGAGGGAGCAGAGAGCAGAGACGGAGGGAGCAGAGAGCAGAGACGGAGGGAGCACAGACGGGGGGAGCAGAGAGCAGAGACGGAGGGAGCAGAGAGCAGAGACGGAGGGAGCAGAGAGCAGAGACGGAGGGAGCAGAGAGCAGAGACGGAGGGAGCAGAGACGGAGAGAGCAGAGAGCAGAGACGGAGGGAGCAGAGAGCAGAGACGGAGGGAGCAGAGAGCAGAGACGGAGGGAGCAGAGACGGAGGGAGCAGAGAACAGAGACGGAGGGAGCAGAGAGCAGAGACGGAGGGAGCAGAGAGCAGAGACGGAGGGAGCAGAGAGCAGAGACGGAGCAGAGACGGAGGGAGCAGAGACGGAGGGAGCAGAGACGGAGGGAGCAGAGAGCAGAGACGGAGGGAGCAGAGAGCAGAGACGGAGGGAGCAGAGAGCAGAGACGGAGGGAGCAGAGAGCAGAGACGGAGGGAGCAGAGACGGAGAGAGCAGAGAGCAGAGACGGAGGGAGCAGAGAGCAGAGACGGAGGGAGCAGAGAGCAGAGACGGAGGGAGCAGAGAGCAGAGACGGAGGGAGCAGAGAGCAGAGACGGAGGGAGCAGAGACGGAGAGAGCAGAGAGCAGAGACGGAGGGAGCAGAGAGCAGAGACGGAGGGAGCAGAGACGGAGAGAGCAGAGAGCAGAGACGGAGGGAGCAGAGAGCAGAGACGGAGGGAGCAGAGAGCAGAGACGGAGGGAGCAGAGAGCAGAGACGGAGGGAGCAGAGAGCAGAGACGGAGGGAGCAGAGAGCAGAGACGGAGGGAGCAGAGAGCAGAGACGGAGGGAGCAGAGAGCAGAGACGGAGGGAGCACAGACGGGGGGAGCAGAGAGCAGAGACGGAGGGAGCAGAGAGCAGAGACGGAGGGAGCAGAGACGGAGGGAGCAGAGAGCAGAGACGGAGGGAGCACAGACGGGGGGAGCAGAGAGCAGAGACGGAGGGAGCAGAGAGCAGAGACGGAGGGAGCAGAGAGCAGAGACGGAGGGAGCAGAGAGCAGAGACGGAGGGAGCAGAGAGCAGAGACGGAGGGAGCAGAGAGCAGAGACGGAGGGAGCAGAGAGCAGAGACGGAGGGAGCAGAGAGCAGAGACGGGGGGGAGCAGAGACGGAGAGAGCAGAGAGCAGAGACGGAGGGAGCAGAGAGCAGAGACGGAGGGAGCACAGACGGGGGGAGCAGAGAGCAGAGACGGAGGGAGCAGAGAGCAGAGACGGAGGGAGCAGAGAGCAGAGACGGAGGGAGCAGAGAGCAGAGACGGAGGGAGCAGAGAGCAGAGACGGAGGGAGCAGAGAGCAGAGACGGAGGGAGCAGAGAGCAGAGACGGAGGGAGCACAGACGGGGGGAGCAGAGAGCAGAGACGGAGGGAGCAGAGAGCAGAGACGGAGGGAGCAGAGAGCAGAGACGGAGGGAGCAGAGAGCAGAGACGGAGGGAGCAGAGAGCAGAGACGGAGGGAGCAGAGAGCAGAGACGGAGGGAGCAGAGAGCAGAGACGGAGGGAGCAGAGAGCAGAGACAGAGGGAGCAGAGAGCAGAGACGGGGGGAGCAGAGACGGAGGGAGCAGAGAGCAGAGACGGAGGGAGCAGAGAGCAGAGACGGGGGGAGCAGAGAGCAGAGACGGAGGGAGCAGAGAGCAGAGACGGAGGGAGCAGAGAGCAGAGACGGAGGGAGCAGAGAGCAGAGACGGAGGGAGCAGAGAGCAGAGACGGAGGGAGCAGAGACGGAGGGAGCAGAGACGGAGGGAGCAGAGACGGAGGGAGCAGAGACGGAGGGAGCAGAGAGCAGAGACGGAGGGAGCAGAGAGCAGAGACGGAGGGAGCAGAGAGCAGAGACGGAGGGAGCAGAGAGCAGAGACGGAGGGAGCAGAGAGCAGAGACGGAGGGAGCAGAGAGCAGAGACGGAGGGAGCAGAGAGCAGAGACGGAGGGAGCAGAGAGCAGAGACGGAGGGAGCAGAGAGCAGAGACGGAGGGAGCAGAGAGCAGAGACGGAGGGAGCAGAGAGCAGAGACGGAGGGAGCAGAGAGCAGAGACGGAGGGAGCAGAGAGCAGAGACGGAGGGAGCAGAGAGCAGAGACGGAGGGAGCAGAGAGCAGAGACGGAAGGTTGTTTTTTCGTGTTCTAGAAGATAAAGCCAAAGCCAAGTCACTGGTAATATGTGATAGCTGAGCGCCAGCAGGTTCACCCCCCCCCCCCGACAGCCAGGGGGGGCCCAGAAGAGGACAGGCAGCCAAGGGAGGCCCAATGCTGATATCAGCGGGGGGAGGGGTAGAAAACCCGCCTCTCACCTGAGCTCCTGCCAGTACTGAGCATGCTCCAGCCGGCCACCCAGACCCAGCTCTGCCTCATCATCCTCCACCTGTAAAATGAGACCACATGACTTACACAGGTGAGGGGGTGTTACAGTGTACGGGTGCAGGTGAGGGGCTGTTACAGTGTACGGGTGCAGGTGAGGGGCTGTTACAGTGTACGGGTGCAGGTGAGGGGCTGTTACAGTGTACGGGTGCAGGTGAGGGGGTGCCACAGTGTACGGGTGCAGGTGAGGGGGTGTTACAGTGTACGGGTGCAGGTGAGGGGGTGTTACAGTGTACGGGTGCAGGTGAGGGGGTGTTACAGTGTACGGGTGCAGGTGAGGGGGTGCCACAGTGTACGGGTGCAGGTGATGGGCTGTTACAGTGTACGGGTGCAGGTGAGGGGCTGTCACAGTGTACGGGTGCAGGTGAGGGGCTGTCACAGTGTACGGGTGCAGGTGAGGGGCTGTCACAGTGTACGGGTGCAGGTGAGGGGGTGTTACAGTGTACGGGTGCAGGTGAGGGGGTGCCACAGTGTACGGGTGCAGGTGAGGGGGTGCCACAGTGTACGGGTGCAGGTGAGGGGGTGCCACAGTGTACGGGTGCAGGTGATGGGCTGTTACAGTGTACGGGTGCAGGTGAGGGGGTGCCACAGTGTACGGGTGCAGGTGAGGGGGTGTTACAGTGTACGGGTGCAGGTGAGGGGGTGTTACAGTGTACGGGTGCAGGTGAGGGGGTGCCACAGTGTACGGGTGCAGGTGAGGGGGTGTTACAGTGTACGGGTGCAGGTGAGGGGGTGCCACAGTGTACGGGTGCAGGTGAGGGGCTGTCACAGTGTACGGGTGCAGGTGAGGGGCTGTCACAGTGTACGGGTGCAGGTGAGGGGGTGCCACAGTGTACGGGTGCAGGTGAGGGGGTGTCACAGTGTACGGGTGCAGGTGAGGGGGTGTCACAGTGTACGGGTGCAGGTGAGGGGGTGTCACAGTGTACGGGTGCAGGTGAGGGGGTGTTACAGTGTACGGGTGCAGGTGAGGGGGTGTTACAGTGTACGGGTGCAGGGGAGGGGGTGTTACAGTGTACGGGTGCAGGTGAGGGGGTGTTACAGTGTACGGGTGCAGGTGAGGGGGTGTTACAGTGTACGGGTGCAGGTGAGGGGGTGTTACAGTGTACGGGTGCAGGTGAGGGGGTGTTACAGTGTACGGGTGCAGGTGAGGGGGTGTTACAGTGTACGGGTGCAGGTGAGGGGGTGTTACAGTGTACGGGTGCAGGTGAGGGGGTGTTACAGTGTACGGGTGCAGGTGAGGGGGTGTTACAGTGTACGGGTGCAGGTGAGGGGGTGTTACAGTGTACGGGTGCAGGTGAGGGGGTGTTACAGTGTACGGGTGCAGGTGAGGGGGTGTTACAGTGTACGGGTGCAGGTGAGGGGGTGTTACAGTGTACGGGTGCAGGTGAGGGGGTGTTACAGTGTACGGGTGCAGGTGAGGGGGTGTTACAGTGTACGGGTGCAGGTGAGGGGGGTGTTACAGTGTACGGGTGCAGGTGAGGGGGTGTTACAGTGTACGGGTGCAGGTGAGGGGGTGTTACAGTGTACGGGTGCAGGTGAGGGGGTGTCACAGTGTACGGGTGCAGGTGAGGGGGTGTTACAGTGTACGGGTGCAGGTGAGGGGGTGTTACAGTGTACGGGTGCAGGTGAGGGGGTGTTACAGTGTACGGGTGCAGGTGAGGGGGTGCCACAGTGTACGGGTGCAGGTGAGGGGGTGTTACAGTGTACGGGTGCAGGTGAGGGGGTGTTACAGTGTACGGGTGCAGGTGATGTACCATACAGACAGTCATATAACTTACGGTACGAGCCAGGGGTCCCTGGGGGTCTCCTCCCATGTGGAGTCGGAGACGGATGCAGCGCTGCCTCTGTAAAATCTTGTGACTCCGCAGACTGTGGCCCCTGCAACACACAACAGAGCTGAGATACAGAGCACACAGGGTGTATCCCAGACCAGACAGTGTGATACTTTGCGCTCTCTATCTTCACCGAGTATCCAAGCCTGGGCAAAAAGTGACTACGACCCTGTAAGCCTGATAGCCAATAGGACACTGTATCTAAGCCCGGTACAGCATATGCCCCCTCCCCAGGGAAAGCTCTCTCCTCTTACCCCCCTCAGGCAGGTAGAGACCTCTCTGCTGCCCTCCTCTTACTCCCCTGGGGGCAGGTACAGGCCTCTCTGTCTCCCCCCTCTTACCCCCTGGGGGCAGGTACAGGCCTCTCTGTTTCCCCCCTCTTACCCCCTGAAGGCAGGTACAGGCCTCTCTGTCTCCCCCCCTCTTCCCCCCTGGGGGCAGGTACAGGCCTCTCTGTTTCCCCCCTCTTACCCCCTGGGGGCAGGTACAGGCCTCTCTGTCTCCCCCCCTCTTCCCCCCTGGGGGCAGGTACAGGCCTCTCTGTCTCCCCCCCTCTTCCCCCCTGGGGGCAGGTACAGGCCTCTCTGTTTCCCCCCTCTTACCCCCTGGGGGCAGGTACAGGCCTCTCTGTCTCCCCCCCTCTTCCCCCCTGGGGGCAGGTACAGGCCTCTCTGTCTCCCCCCCTCTTACCCCCTGGGGGCAGGTACAGGCCTCTCTGTCTCCCCCCCTCTTCCCCCCTGGGGGCAGGTACAGGCCTCTCAGTTGACCCCCTCTTACCCCCTGGGGGCAGGTACAGACCTCTCAGTTGACCCCCTCTTACCCCCTGGGGGCAGGTACAGGCCTCTCTGTCTCCCCCCTCTTACCCCCTGGGGGCAGGTACAGTCCTCTCGGTTGCCCCCTCTTAACCCCTGGGGGGCAGGTACAGGCCTCTCAGTTGACCCCTCTTACCCCCTGGGGGCAGATACAGGATCTCTGTTGCCCTCCTCTTACCCCCTGGGGGCAGGTACATGATCTCTGTTGCCCTCCTCTTACCCCCTGGGGGCAGGTACAGTCCTCTCTGTTGCCCCCTCTTACCCCCTGGGGGCAGGTACATGATCTCTGTTGCCCTCCTCTTACCCCCTGGGGGGCAGGTACAGTCCTCTCTGTCTCCCCCCTCTTACCCCCCTGGGGGGCAGGTACAGTCCTCTCTGTTGCCCCCTCTTACCCCCTGGGGGCAGGTACAGGATCTCTGTTGCCCTCCTCTTACCCCCCTGGGGGGCAGGTACAGTCCTCTCTGTTGCCCCCTCTTACCCCCTGGGGGCAGGTACAGTCCTCTCTGTTGCCCTCCTCTTACCCCCCTGGGGGGCAGGTACAGTCCTCTCTGTTGCCCTCCTCTTACCCCCCAGGGGGGCAGGTACAGTCCTCTCTGTTGCCCCCCTCTTACCCCCTGGGGGCAGGTACAGGATCTCTGTTGCCCTCCTCTTACCCCCCAGGGGGGAAGGTACAGTCCTCTCTGTTGCCCTCCTCTTACCCCCCTGGGGGGCAGGTAAAGTCCTCTCTGTTGCCCTCCTCTTACCCCCCTGGGGGGCAGGTACAGTCCTCTCTGTTGCCCCCTCTTACCCCCTGGGGGCAGGTACAGGATCTCTGTTGCCCTCCTCTTACCCCCCTGGGGGGCAGGTACAGGTATCTTTGACTGATACTCACAGCTGTAAATACTCATCGCGGCCGCAGACGCTCAGGTGACAGCCCCTTCCCGCAGGCTCCGCCCCCTCTTTTTGCAGTCGGGGTATCACAGGCGGCTGCAGGGAGGGATACAGCTGGGGTGGTGGTGCAGGGTGCGGGTCATGTGACACAGGATATAGAGACGCCGCGAGCCCCACAGGATCCTGGATCTTATGCAGAATATCAGCGAGCAAATGTTCCACATGGGCGGAGTCTGAGGAGAGAGGAAAGAGATGACGGCCGTGTCTGCCCGCCCACGAGGAGCCCCACCGGGGGGAACTCTATACTGCCTCATATACGGGACCACCCCACACATACCGCCGGGAACCCCCCCACACGGCCAGGATCCCCCACCCCCACCGCCGGGATCCACCCCCCCCCCCCCACCGCCGGGATCCACCCCCCCCCCCCCCCCCACACACACACACACACAGCCAGGATCTCCCCCCCCCACGGCCAGGATCCCCCACACACACCGCCGGGATCCCCCCACACACACACACACACACACACACACGGACAGGATCCCCCCCCCCCCCCACACACGGCCAGGAGCCCCCACACACACCGCCGGGATCCACCCCCCCCCCCCCCCCCCCCCCCCCACACACACACACACACACGGCCAGGATCCCCCCCCCCCACGGCCAGGATCCCCCACCCCCACCGCCGGGTTCCACCCCCCCCCCCCCCCCACACACACACACACACACACACGGCCAGGATCTCCCCCCCCCCCCACGGCCAGGATCCCCCACACACACCGCCGGGATCCACCCCCCCCCCCCCCCACACACACACACACACACACGGCCAGGATCCCCCCCCCCCCCCTACGGCCAGGATCCCCCACACACACCGCCGGGATCCCCACACACACGGCCAGGTTCCCCCACCCCCACGATCCACCCACCCCACACACACCGCCGCGATCCACCCACCCCACACACACACCCCGCCGGGATCCCTCAACCCACGGCCAGGATCCCCCACACATGGCCAGAATCCCCCACTGCCGGGATATAGACACACAGGGGTACCCCCCATATAGACACACAGGGGTACCCCCCATATACACACACAGGGGTACCCCCCATATACACACACAGGGGTACCCCCCATATACACACACAGGGGTACCCCCCATATACACACACAGGGGTACCCCCCATATACACACACAGGGGTACCCCCCATATACACACAGGGGTACCCCCCATATACACACAGGGGTACCCCCCTATACACACAGCCCCCCTCACCTCTCTGGAGGGTTTGCAGCGCTGTAAGGTGATCTCCCGCTATTACAGATACTTCCACCTGGGAGTCAGTGACATCATCAGGGAAGGGGGCGGCGACGCTCCAGATCCTCCCGGGATTGGTGGTGCAGTCTGAGGAGCAGTAACCCCGCCTTATTCTAAAGAGGGGAGAGAGCTTACCTCATCATGTGACCCCCATAGCCCCGCCCCCACCAGTAATCCGTGTATAACCTACCGCCAGATGGCATCACAGAAGGCGGCCACCTCCGGCTCCTGCCGCCCCGCCACCTCCTGCAGCTTTATCCTCCAGTCCTCCACCTGCCGGGGGCCAGAAGAAACAGTCACATGACTAATGGCCTCCACTGCAGCTCCTCAGGGGCGGGGTCACACAGGGTGGGAGGATCACACCCCTGATGTCTACACAACACACATGTGACTACATGGAAACCCCGCCCCCCTAAGCATAGGCCACACCCACAAGGGACCCACAACTCTTACAGCAGAGTCCACAGACACAGAGCTCCCCCATAAACTACAGAATCAGCAGAGCTCCCGTATATATACAGTCCCATTAGAGCTCCCCCATATATATATATATACACAGTCCCATCAGAGCTTCCCCGTATATACAGTCCCATCAGAGCTCCCCCATATATACACATACAGTCCCATCAGAGATCCCCCATATATATATATATATACACAGTCCCATCAGAGCTCCCCCATATATATATATATATATATATACACAGTCCCATCAGAGCTTCCCCGTATACACAGTCCCATCAGAGCTCCCCTATATATATATATATATATATATATATATATATATATACACAGTCCCATCAGAGCTCCCCCATATATTATATATATATATATATATATATATAATATATGGGGGAGCTCTGATGGGACTGTGTATATATATATATGTATATATATATATATATATATATATACAGTCCCATCAGAGCTCCCCCCCATATATATATAAGAATAATCACTCACTGGTATACGGGAACCTGGTCCTTGCGCTCCGGCAGGCTGTGGGTCACTATGGGGGCTCCGGCCCCAGGGGGTGGGGCCTATTCTCTGGCCCCATGTGTCGCCCTCTGCTGGAAGGTCTAAGTGATGGTAATGGAGGGGGGGATCACTGGCGTCTCCATAATCCTCAAATCCAATCCGGAAGCCGGGGGCCGCCTGCAGCTGCGTATCCCCCTCCGTATCCTCCCCGTATACAGCAGGGGGCAGCGGCTGCGGAAACCACGACTGCCGCTCCTCCAGCCAGTTATCCGTCAGGAATCCGTAAGGACCTGCAGCAGAGTGATGGGCGGGGCCAAAGAAATCAGCAGGGGCGGGGCCAAGTACATGAGCAGGGGTGGAGCCAAACACATCAGCAGGGGCGGGGCCAAGTACATGAGCAGGGGTGGAGCCAAACACATCAGCAGGGGCGGGGCCAAGTACATGAACGGGGGTGGAGCCAAACACATCAGCAGGGACGGGGCCAAGTACATGAGCAGGGGTGGAGCCAAATACATCAGCAGGGGCAGGGCCTAGTACATGAACGGGGGTGGAGCCAAACACATCAGCAGAGGCAGGGCCTAGTACATGAGCAGAGGTGGAGTCAAAAATATCAGCAGGGGCAGGGCCTAGTACATGAGCAGAGGTGGAGTCAAACATATCAGCAGGGGCGGGGCCACATATTTGAGCAGGACCGGATAACACTGAAGAGGCGGGGACAAATATTTGAGCAGGGGCGTGGCCAAATACATTAGAAGGGGCGGGTTCATTCACTACTCTGTTCACAGGTCCAGGGCTCACAACATGGAAACCGGGAGGAGCAGGGAATTGTGGGAGTGGAGAGACCCCCGTCACATAGTCAGAAAACCCAATGTTCTGTGGCCGATTCATAATGACAGAGATTCATAGATCTGCAAGAAAGATGGAGGAATATAAGAGCGCCGCTCTGGAGGATGAGACAGGATGTAAGAGCAGAATAGTGAGTGCAGCTCTGGAGGAGGAGACAGGATGTAAGAGCAGAATAGTGAGTGCAGCTCTGGAGGATGAGACAGGATGTAAGAGCAGAATAGTGAGTGCAGCTCTGGAGGATGAGACAGGATGTAAGAGCAGAATAGTGAGTGCAGCTCTGGAGGATGAGACATGATGTAACAGCAGAATAGTGAGTGCAGCTCTGGAGGATGAGACATTATGTAACAGCAGAATAGTGTTACACGGCGTTGCGCTCTCCTCGTTGTTATCAGATAATATAGAGATCCCTGCCAGGTTCCGGCACACAGGACGCTGCTGAACCCTCCTGACCCTGTGTGTGCGGGGAGTGCTGCTCCTCCCCATCTCCTCTACTCTGCCCAGATAGTATACAGAGCCCACATAGAGGAATACTACTCTGCCCAGATAGTATACAGAGCCCACATAGAGGAATACTACTCTGCCCAGATAGTATACAGAGCCCACATAGAGGAATACTACTCTGCCCAGATAGTATACAGAGCCCACATAGAGGAGTACTACTCTGCCCGATAGTATACAGAGCCCACATAGAGGAGTTACTACTCTGCCCAGATAGTATACAGAGCCCACATAGAGGAGTACTACTCTGCCCAGATAGGTATACAGAGCCACATAGAGAGTACTCTGCCCAGATAGTATACAGAGACGCAAACATAGAGGAATACTACTCTGCCCAGATGTATACAGAGCCCACATGAGGAGTACTCTGCCAGAGAGTATACAGAGCCCACATAGAGGAGTACTACCTCTGACCCAGATAGTATATACAGAGCCACATAGAGGAGTACTACTCTGCCCAGATAGTATATACAGAGCCCACATAGAGGAGTACTCTGCCCAGATAGTATACAGAGCCCACATAGAGGAGTACTACTCTGCCCAGATAGTATACAGAGCCCACATAGAGGAATACTACTCTGCCCAGATAGTATACAGAGCCCACATAGAGGAGTACTCTGCCCAGATAGTATACAGAGCCCACATAGAGGAGTACTCTGCCCAGATAGTATATAGAGCCCACATAGAGGAGTACTCTGCCCAGATAGTATATAGAGCCCACATAGAGGAGTACTCTGCCCAGATAGTATACAGAGCCCACATAGAGGAGTACTACTCTGCCCAGATAGTATATAGAGCCCACATAGAGGAGTACTACTCTGCCCAGATAGTATACAGAGCCCACATAGAGGAGTACTACTCTGCCCAGATAGTATATAGAGCCCACATAGAGGAATACTACTCTGCCCAGATAGTATACAGAGCCCACATAGAGGAGTACTCTGCCCAGATAGTATACAGAGCCCACATAGAGGAGTACTACTCTGCCCAGATAGTATATAGAGCCCACATAGAGGAGTACTCTGCCCAGATAGTATACAGAGCCCACATAGAGGAATACTACTCTGCCCAGATAGTATATAGAGCCCACATAGAGGAGTACTCTGCCCAGATAGTATATAGAGCCCACATAGAGGAGTACTCTGCCCAGATAGTATACAGAGCCCACATAGAGGAATACTACTCTGCCCAGATAGTATACAGAGCCCAATAGAGGAGTACTCTGCCCAGATAGTATACAGAGCCCACATAGAGGAGTACTACTCTGCCCAGATAGTATACAGAGCCCACATAGAGGAGTACTCTGCCCAGATAGTATACAGAGCCCACATAGAGGAGTACTCTGCCCAGATAGTATACAGAGCCCACATAGAGGAGTACTCTGCCCAGATAGTATACAGAGCCCACATAGAGGAATACTACTCTGCCCAGATAGTATACAGAGCCCACATAGAGGAGTACTCTGCCCAGATAGTATACAGAGCCCACATAGAGGAGTACTACTCTGCCCAGATAGTATACAGAGCCCACATAGAGGAGTACTACTCTGCCCAGATAGTATACAGAGCCCACATAGAGGAATACTACTCTGCCCAGATAGTATACAGAGCCCACATAGAGGAGTACTCTGCCCAGATAGTATACAGAGCCCACATAGAGGAATACTACTCTGCCCAGATAGTATATACAGAGCCCACATAGAGGAGTACTCTGCCCAGATAGTATATAGAGCCCACATAGAGGAGTACTACTCTGCCCAGATAGTATACAGAGCCCACATAGAGGAGTACTCTGCCCAGATAGTATACAGAGCCCACATAGAGGAGTACTACTCTGCCCAGATAGTATATACAGAGCCCACATAGAGGAGTACTCTGCCCAGATAGTATACAGAGCCCACATAGAGCCCACATAGAGGAGTACTCTGCCCAGATAGTATACAGAGGACCCACATAGAGGAGTACTACTCTGCCCAGATATAGTATATAGAGCCCACATAGAGGAGTACATCTGCCCAGGATAGTATATAGAGCCCACATAGAGAGTACTCTGCCCAGATAGTATACAGAGCCCACATAGAAGGAGTTACTACTCTGCCCAGATAGTATATACAGAGCCCACATAGAGGAGTACTCTGCCCAGATAGTATACAGAGCCCACATAGAGGAGTACTCTGCCCAGATAGTATACAGAGCCCACATAGAGGAGTACTACTCTGCCCAGATAGTATATACAGAGCCCACATAGAGGAGTACTCTGCCCAGATAGTATATACAGAGCCCACATAGAGGAGTACTCTGCCCAGATAGTATACAGAGCCCACATAGAGGAGTACTACTCTGCCCAGATAGTATACAGAGCCCACATAGAGGAATACTACTCTGCCCAGATAGTATACAGAGCCCACATAGAGGAATACTACTCTGCCCAGATAGTATACAGAGCCCACATAGAGGAATACTACTCTGCCCAGATAGTATACAGAGCCCACATAGAGGAGTACTACTCTGCCCAGATAGTATACAGAGCCCACATAGAGGAATACTACTCTGCCCAGATAGTATACAGAGCCCACATAGAGGAGTACTACTCTGCCCAGATAGTATACAGAGCCCACATAGAGGAGTACTCTGCCCAGATAGTATACAGAGCCCACATAGAGGAGTACTACTCTGCCCAGATAAGTATACAGAGCCCACATAGAGGAGTACTACTCTGCCCAGATAGTTATACAGAGCCCACATAGAGGAGTACTCTGCCCCAGATAGTATACAGAGCCCACATAGAGGAGCTACTCTGCCCAGATAGTATATACAGAGGCCCACATAGAGGAGTACTACTGCCCAGATAGTATACAGAGCCCACATAGAGGAGTACTACTCTGCCCAGATAGTATACAGAGCCCACATAGAGGAATACTACTCTGCCCAGATAGTATACAGAGCCCCACATAGAGGAAGTACTACTCTGCCCAGATAGTATACAGAGCCCACATAGAGGAATACTACTCTGCCCAGATAGTATACAGAGCCCACATAGAGGAGTACTCTGCCCAGATAGTATACAGAGCCCACATAGAGGAGTACTACTCTGCCCAGATAGTATATACAGAGCCCACATAGAGGAGTACTCTGCCCAGATAGTATACAGAGCCCACATAGAGGAGTACTCTGCCCAGATAGTATACAGAGCCCACATAGAGGAATACTCTGCCCAGATAGTATACAGAGCCCACATAGAGGAATACTCTGCCCAGATAGTATACAGAGCCCACATAGAGGAGTACTACTCTGCCCAGATAGTATATACAGAGCCCACATAGAGGAGTACTACTCTGCCCAGATAGTATATACAGAGCCCACATAGAGGAGTACTCTGCCCAGATAGTATACAGAGCCCACATAGAGGAATACTACTCTGCCCAGATAGTATACAGAGCCCACATAGAGGAGTACTACTCTGCCCAGATAGTATACAGAGCCCACATAAAGGAGTACTCTGCCCAGATAGTATACAGAGCCCACATAGAGGAGTACTCTGCCCAGATAGTATACAGAGCCCACATAGAGGAGTACTCTGCCCAGATAGTATACAGAGCCCACATAGAGGAGTACTACTCTGCCCAGATAGTATATAGAGCCCACATAGAGGAATACTACTCTGCCCAGATAGATACAGAGCCCACAAAGAGGAGTACTCTGCCCAGATAGTATACAGAGCCCACATAGGAGGAATACTACTCTGCCCAGATAGTATACAGAGCCCACATAGAGGAGTACTTGCCCAGATAGTATACAGAGCCACATAGAGGAGTACTACTCTGCCCAGATAGTATACAGAGCCCACATAGAGGAATACTACTCTGCCCAGATAGTATTACAGAGCCCACATAGAGGAATACTCTGCCCAGATAGTATACAGAGCACCACATAGAGGAATACTACTCTGCCCAGATAGTATACAGAGCCCACATAGAGGAATACTACTCTGCCCAGATAGTATACAGAGCCCACATAGAGGAAGTACTCTCTGCCCAGATAGTATACTACAGAGCCCACATAGAGGAATACTTCTGCCCAGATCGTATACAGCAGCGCACACTAGATGAGTACATCTTGCCCAGGATAGTATACAGAGCCACATAGAGGAGTACTACTCTGCCCAGATAGTATACAGAGCCCACATAGAGGAGTACTCTGCCCAGATAGTATACAGAGCCCACATAGAGGAGTACTACTCTGCCCAGATAGTATACAGAGCCCACATAGAGGAGTACTACTCTGCCCAGATAGTATACAGAGCCCACATAGAGGAGTACTACTCTGCCCAGATAGTATACAGAGCCCACATAGAGGAATACTACTCTGCCCAGATAGTATACAGAGCCCACATAGAGGAGTACTACTCTGCCCAGATAGTATACAGAGCCCACATAGAGGAATACTACTCTGCCCAGATAGTATATACAGAGCCCACATAGAGGAGTACTCTGCCCAGATAGTATACAGAGCCCACATAGAGGAGTACTCTGCCCAGATAGTATACAGAGCCCACATAGAGGAGTACTACTCTGCCCAGATAGTATATAGAGCCCACATAGAGGAGTACTCTGCCCAGATAGTATACAGAGCCCACATAGAGGAATACTACTCTGCCCAGATAGTATATAGAGCCCACATATGAGGAGTAACTCTGCCCAGTATAGTATACAGAGCCCACATAGAGGAATACTACTCTGCCCAGATCAGTATACAGAGGCCCCCACATAGAGGGATACTACTCTGTCCCAGATAGGATACAGGAGCCCCCCCCCCAAACATAGAGGAGTACTCTGCACAGATAGGTATATACAGAGCCCACATAGAGGAATACTACTGCTGCCCAAGATAGTATAATACACAGAGCCCCACATAGAGGAGTAACTCTGCCCCGATAGTATACACAGAGCCCACATCGAGGAGTACTCTGCCCAGATAAGTATACAGAGCCCACATAGCAGGAGTACTACACTCTGCCCAGATAGTATAACAAGAGCCCACATAGAGGAGTACTACTCTGCCCAGATAGTATACAGAAGCCCACATAGAGGAGTTACTACTGGCTGTCCCAGGATAGGAGTAGCAGTCCCACATAGAGGAGTACTCTGCTCCAGATAGTATATACAGAGCCCAGCATAGAGGAGTACTACTCTGCCAGATAGTATACAGAGCCCACATAGAGGAGTACTACTCTGCCCAGATAGTATACAGAGCCCACATAGAGGAGTACTCTGCCCAGATAGTATATACAGAGCCCACATAGAGGAATACTACTCTGCCCAGATAGTATATACAGAGCCCACATAGAGGAGTACTACTCTGCCCAGATAGTATACAGAGCCCACATAGAGGAATACTACTCTGCCCAGATAGTATATACAGAGCCCACATAGAGGAATACTACTCTGCCCAGATAGTATATACAGAGCCCACATAGAGGAGTACTCTGCCCAGATAGTATACAGAGCCCACATAGAGGAGTACTCTGCCCAGATAGTATATACAGAGCCCACATAGAGGAGTACTACTCTGCCCAGATAGTATACAGAGCCCACATAGAGGAGTACTACTCTGCCCAGATAGTATACAGAGCCCACATAGAGGAATACTACTCTGCCCAGATAGTATACAGAGCCCACATAGAGGAATACTACTCTGCCCAGATAGTATACAGAGCCCACATAGAGGAGTACTCTGCCCAGATAGTATACAGAGCCCACATAGAGGAGTACTACTCTGCCCAGATAGTTATACAGAGCCCACATAGAGGAATACTACTCTGGCCCAGATAGTATCCAGAGCCCACATAGAGGAATACTCTGCCCAGATAGTATACAGAGCCCACATAGAGGAGTACTCTGCCCAGATAGTATACAGAGCCCACATAGAGGAGTACTACTCTGCCCAGATAGTATACAGAGCCCACATAGAGGAGTACTACTCTGCCCAGATAGTATACAGAGCCCACATAGAGGAGTACTCTGCCCAGATAGTATACAGAGCCCACATAGAGGAGTACTACTCTGCCCAGATAGTATACAGAGCCCACATAGAGGAATACTACTCTGCCCAGATAGTATACAGAGCCCACATAGAGGAATACTCTGCCCCAGATAGTATATAGAGGCCCACATAGAGGAGTACATCTGCCCAGATAGTATACAGAGCCCACATAGAGGAGTACTACTCTGCCCAGATAGTATACAGAGCCCACATAGAGGAATACTACTCTGCCCAGATAGTATACAGAGCCCACATAGAGGAATACTCTGCCCAGATAGTATACAGAGCCCACATAGAGGAATACTACTCTGCCCAGATAGTATACAGAGCCCACATAGAGGAATACTACTCTGCCCAGATAGTATACAGAGCCCACATAGAGGAGTACTACTCTGCCCAGATAGTATATACAGAGCCCACATAGAGGAGTACTCTGCCCAGATAGTATACAGAGCCCACATAGAGGAGTACTCTGCCCAGATAGTATACAGAGCCCACATAGAGGAGTACTACTCTGCCCAGATAGTATACAGAGCCCACATAGAGGAGTACTCTGCCCAGATAGTATACAGAGCCCACATAGAGGAGTACTCTGCCCAGATAGTATACAGAGCCCACATAGAGGAGTACTACTCTGCCCAGATAGTATACAGAGCCCACATAGAGGAGTACTACTCTGCCCAGATAGTATACAGAGCCCACATAGAGGAATACTACTCTGCCCAGATAGTATACAGAGCCCACATAGAGGAATACTACTCTGCCCAGATAGTATATACAGAGCCCACATAGAGGAGTACTCTGCCCAGATAGTATACAGAGCCCACATAGAGGAGTACTCTGCCCAGATAGTATACAGAGCCCACATAGAGGAATACTACTCTGCCCAGATAGTATATAGAGCCCACATAGAGGAGTACTCTGCCCAGATAGTATACAGAGCCCACATAGAGGAATACTACTCTGCCCAGATAGTATACAGAGCCCACATAGAGGAGTACTACTCTGCCCAGATAGTATACAGAGCCCACATAGAGGAGTACTACTCTGCCCAGATAGTATACAGAGCCCACACAGAGGAGTACTACTCTGCCCAGATAGTATATACAGAGCCCACATAGAGGAATACTACTCTGCCCAGATAGTATATAGAGCCCACATAGAGGAGTACTCTGCCCAGATAGTATACAGAGCCCACATAGAGGAATACTACTCTGCCCAGATAGTATATAGATCCCCATAGAGGAGTACTCTGCCCAGATAGTATACAGAGCCCACATAGAGGAATACTACTCTGCCCAGATAGTATACAGAGCCCACATAGAGGAGTACTCTGCCCAGATAGTATACAGAGCCCACATAGAGGAGTACTCTGCCCAGATAGTATACAGAGCCCACATAGAGGAGTACTACTCTGCCCAGATAGTATACAGAGCCCACATAGAGGAGTACTCTGCCCAGATAGTATACAGAGCCCACATAGAGGAGTACTCTGCCCAGATAGTATACAGAGCCCACATAGAGGAGTACTACTCTGCCCAGATAGTATATAGAGCCCACATAGAGGAGTACTCTGCCCAGATAGTATACAGAGCCCACATAGAGGAATACTACTCTGCCCAGATAGTATATAGAGCCCACATAGAGGAGTACTCTGCCCAGATAGTATACAGAGCCCACATAGAGGAATACTACTCTGCCCAGATAGTATACAGAGCCCACATAGAGGAGTACTACTCTGCCCAGATAGTATACAGAGCCCACATAGAGGAGTACTCTGCCCAGATAGTATATACAGAGCCCACATAGAGGAATACTACTCTGCCCAGATAGTATATACAGAGCCCACATAGAGGAGTACTCTGCCCAGATAGTATACAGAGCCCACATAGAGGAGTACTCTGCCCAGATAGTATACAGAGCCCACATAGAGGAGTACTACTCTGCCCAGATAGTATACAGAGCCCACATAGAGGAGTACTACTCTGCCCAGATAGTATACAGAGCCCACATAGAGGAGTACTACTCTGCCCAGATAGTATACAGAGCCCACATAGAGGAGTACTCTGCCCAGATAGTATATACAGAGCCCACATAGAGGAGTACTACTCTGCCCAGATAGTATACAGAGCCCACATAGAGGAGTACTACTCTGCCCAGATAGTATACAGAGCCCACATAGAGGAGTACTCTGCCCAGATAGTATATACAGAGCCCACATAGAGGAATACTACTCTGCCCAGATAGTATATACAGAGCCCACATAGAGGAATACTACTCTGCCCAGATAGTATACAGAGCCCACATAGAGGAATACTACTCTGCCCAGATAGTATACAGAGCCCACATAGAGGAGTACTACTCTGCCCAGATAGTATATACAGAGCCCACATAGAGGAGTACTCTGCCCAGATAGTATACAGAGCCCACATAGAGGAGTACTCTGCCCAGATAGTATATACAGAGCCCACATAGAGGAGTACTACTCTGCCCAGATAGTATACAGAGCCCACATAGAGGAGTACTACTCTGCCCAGATAGTATACAGAGCCCACATAGAGGAATACTACTCTGCCCAGATAGTATACAGAGCCCACATAGAGGAATACTACTCTGCCCAGATAGTATACAGAGCCCACATAGAGGAGTACTCTGCCCAGATAGTATACAGAGCCCACATAGAGGAGTACTACTCTGCCCAGATAGTATACAGAGCCCACATAGAGGAATACTACTCTGCCCAGATAGTATACAGAGCCCACATAGAGGAATACTCTGCCCAGATAGTATACAGAGCCCACATAGAGGAGTACTCTGCCCAGATAGTATACAGAGCCCACATAGAGGAGTACTACTCTGCCCAGATAGTATACAGAGCCCACATAGAGGAGTACTACTCTGCCCAGATAGTATACAGAGCCCACATAGAGGAGTACTCTGCCCAGATAGTATACAGAGCCCACATAGAGGAGTACTACTCTGCCCAGATAGTATACAGAGCCCACATAGAGGAATACTACTCTGCCCAGATAGTATACAGAGCCCACATAGAGGAATACTCTGCCCAGATAGTATATAGAGCCCACATAGAGGAGTACTCTGCCCAGATAGTATACAGAGCCCACATAGAGGAGTACTACTCTGCCCAGATAGTATACAGAGCCCACATAGAGGAATACTACTCTGCCCAGATAGTATACAGAGCCCACATAGAGGAATACTCTGCCCAGATAGTATACAGAGCCCACATAGAGGAATACTACTCTGCCCAGATAGTATACAGAGCCCACATAGAGGAATACTACTCTGCCCAGATAGTATACAGAGCCCACATAGAGGAATACTCTGCCCAGATAGTATACAGAGCCCACATAGAGGAGTACTCTGCCCAGATAGTATACAGAGCCCACATAGAGGAGTACTACTCTGCCCAGATAGTATACAGAGCCCACATAGAGGAGTACTACTCTGCCCAGATAGTATACAGAGCCCACATAGAGGAGTACTCTGCCCAGATAGTATACAGAGCCCACATAGAGGAGTACTACTCTGCCCAGATAGTATACAGAGCCCACATAGAGGAATACTACTCTGCCCAGATAGTATACAGAGCCCACATAGAGGAATACTCTGCCCAGATAGTATATAGAGCCCACATAGAGGAGTACTACTCTGCCCAGATAGTATACAGAGCCCACATAGAGGAATACTACTCTGCCCAGATAGTATACAGAGCCCACATAGAGGAATACTCTGCCCAGATAGTATACAGAGCCCACATAGAGGAGTACTATGGCCCCGCACCCCAGGTGGCTCTGTGGCCCTCTGCTCAGGACTGATATGCAGTGACACCTGGTTGGGGGCGTGGCTTATGTCTGGGATGACTGCGCATGCGTCACTAGCAGTCTACCAGGTGTGCTGCACGCTGAGAGGAAGTCTCTGCATGTTTACAACATTGGAATAAAGCAAAGAAAAAGTTATTACTTATCCTGCTGGATGGTGGATGCTCAGTACTACTGCCTCTCCTGCTGCAGAACCTCCTAGTATGACGGCTGGTGACCTCTGAACTCGGTGGCTATTCATTAACCCGGTCGTCAGGTGTTACCTGGGTGACAGGATGAGTGACAGGCAGGACACGCCCCCAGCAGCCGCCGCACCTGCTCCTGGACTCCGGATAGTAGTCTGACAGGATGAGTGACAGGCAGGACACGCCCCCAGCAGCCGCCGCACCTGCTCCTGGACTCCGGATAGTAGTCTGACAGGATGAGTGACAGGCAGGACACGCCCCCAGCAGCCGCCGCACCTGCTCCTGGACTCCGGATAGTAGTCTGACAGGATGAGTGACAGGCAGGACACGCCCCCAGCAGCCGCCGCACCTGCTCCTGGACTCCGGATAGTAGTCTGACAGGTTGGGTGTTAGCAATCCCCTCACAGCTACCAAGCACCGGCGATGGTCACATGACCTGCCAGCTGCCTCTGCCAATCACCAGGACCCGGAGCCCCGCCCTCTCACCTCTGCGGTTATATTGGGAGAACTACGGCATGTGGTACTACAGTCTACTGCTCTCTGGTATCAGGACAAGCAACTACAGTCTACTGCTCTCTGGTATCAGCCAGATGGGGACAGGTAACTACAGTCTACTGCTCTCTGGTATCAGGATAGGCGACTACAGTCTACTGCTCTCTGGTATCAGCCGTATGGGAACCGGCGACTACAGTCTACTGCTCTCTGGTATCAGCCGTATGGGAACCGGCGACTACAGTCTACTGCTCTCTGGTATCAGCCGTATGGGAACCGGCGACTACAGTCTACTGCTCTCTGGTATCAGCCGTATGGGAACCGGCGACTACAGTCTACTGCTCTCTGGTGTTAGGATATCGAGGTTACCTTCGCTCTGCGGCTCTTCTGGTCGGCGGTCACGCTGCGCTCTGCGGCTCCTCTGGTCGGCGGTCACGCTGCGCTCTGCGGCTCCTCTGGTCGGCGGTCACGCTGCGCTCTGCGGCTCCTCTGGTCGGCGGTCACGCTGCGCTCTGCGGCTCCTCTGGTCGGCGGTCACGCTGCGCTCTGCGGCTCCTCTGGTCGGCGGTCACGCTGCGCTCTGCGGCTCCTCTGGTCGGCGGTCACGCTGCGCTCTGCGGCTCCTCTGGTCGGCGGTCACGCTGCGCTCTGCGGCTCCTCTGGTCGGCGGTCACGCTGCGCTCTGCGGCTCCTCTGGTCGGCGGTCACGCTGCGCTCTGCGGCTCCTCTGGTCAGCGGTCACGCTGCGCTCTGCGGCTCCTCTGGTCGGCGGTCACGCTGCGCTCTGCGGCTCTTCTGGTCGGTGGTCACGCTGCGCTCTGCGGCTCTTCTGGTCGGCGGTCACGCTGCGCTCTGCGGCTCCTCTGGTCGGCGGTCACGCTGCGCTCTGCGGCTCCTCTGGTCGGCGGTCACGCTGCGCTGTGTGGCTCCTCTGGTCGGTGGTCACGCTGCGCTCTGCGGCTCTTCTGGTCGGCGGTCACGCTGCGCTCTGCGGCTCCTCTGGTCGGCGGTCACGCTGCGCTCTGCGGCTCCTCTGGTCGGCGGTCACGCTGCGCTGTGTGGCTCCTCTGGTCGGTGGTCACATGACACACACATAGCCCTAGTGGATATCGTCACATGACACACACATAGCCAGGGGGGATATGGTCACATGACACACACATAGCCATAGGGGATATGGTCACATGACATACACATAGCCAGGGGAAATATGGTCACATGACAGACAGAACCCCATCCTATCGCCCTCCTCACTGAAAACATGGGTACGATCTCTCCTCCGGCTGGTGCGGTGGGTAGGATCTCTCCTCCGGCTGGTGCGGTGGGTAGGATCTCTCCTCCGGCTGGTGCGGTGGGTAGGATCTCTCCTCCGGCTGGTGCGGTGGGTAGGATCTCTCCTCCGGCTGGTGCCGTGGGTACGATCTCTCCTCCGGCTGGTGCGATGTGTAGGATCTCTCCTCCGGCTGGTGCGGTGGGTAGGATCTCTCCTCCTCCGGCTGGTGCGGTGGGTAGGATCTCTCCTCCGGCTGGTGCGGTGGGTAGGATCTCTCCCCCGGCTGGTGCGGTGGGTAGGATCTCTCCTCCGGCTGGTGCGGTGGGTAGGATCTCTCCTCCGGCTGGTGCGATGGGTAGGATCTCTCCTCCGGCTGGTGCGGTGGGTAGGATCTCTCCTCCGGCTGGTGCGGTGGGTAGGATCTCTCCTCCTCCGGCTGGTGCGGTGGGTAGGATCTCTCCTCCGGCTGGTGCGGTGGGTAGGATCTCTCCCCGGCTGGTGCGGTGGGTAGGATCTCTCCTCCGGCTGGTGGCGGTGGGTAGGATCTCTCCTCCGGCTGGTGCGATGGGTAGGATCTCTCCTCCGGCTGGTGCGGTGGGTAGGATCTCTCCTCCGGCTGGTGCGGTGGGTAGGATCTCTCCTCCGGCTGGTGCGGTGGGTAGGATCTCTCCTTTTCCTCCTCCGGCTGGTGCGGTGGGTAGGATCTCTCCTTTTCCTCCTCCGGCTGGTGCGGTGGGTAGGATCTCTCCTCCGGCTGGTGCGATGTGTAGGATCTCTCCTCCGGCTGGTGCCGTGGGTAGGATCTCTCCTCCGGCTGGTGCGGTGGGTAGGATCTCTCCTTTTCCTCCTCCGGCTGGTGCGGTGGGTAGGATCTCTCCTCCGGCTGGTGCGGTGGGTAGGATCTCTCCTCCGGCTGGTGCGGTGGGTAGGATCTCTCCTCCGGCTGGTGCGGTGGGTAGGATCTCTCCTCCGGCTGGTGCGATGGGTAGGATCTCTCCTCCGGCTGGTGCGATGGGTAGGATCTCTCCTCCGGCTGGTGCGGTGGGTAGGATCTCTCCTCCGGCTGGTGCGATGGGTAGGATCTCTCCTCCGGCTGGTGCGATGTGTAGGATCTCTCCTCCGGCTGGTGCGATGTGTAGGATCTCTCCTCCGGCTGGTGCCGTGGGTAGGATCTCTCCTCCGGCTGGTGCGGTGGGTAGGATCTCTCCTTTTCCTCCTCCGGCTGGTGCGGTGGGTAGGATCTCTCCTCCGGCTGGTGCGGTGGGTAGGATCTCTCCTCCGGCTGGTGCGGTGGGTAGGATCTCTCCTCCGGCTGGTGCGGTGGGTAGGATCTCTCCTCCGGCTGGTGCCGTGGGTACGATCTCTCCTCCGGCTGGTGCGATGTGTAGGATCTCTCCTCCGGCTGGTGCGGTGGGTAGGATCTCTCCTCCTCCGGCTGGTGCGGTGGGTAGGATCTCTCCTCCGGCTGGTGCGGTGGGTAGGATCTCTCCCCCGGCTGGTGCGGTGGGTAGGATCTCTCCTCCGGCTGGTGCGGTGGGTAGGATCTCTCCTCCGGCTGGTGCGATGGGTAGGATCTCTCCTCCGGCTGGTGCGGTGGGTAGGATCTCTCCTCCGGCTGGTGCGGTGGGTAGGATCTCTCCTTTTCCTCCTCCGGCTGGTGCGGTGGGTAGGATCTCTCCTTTTCCTCCTCCGGCTGGTGCGGTGGGTAGGATCTCTCCTCCGGCTGGTGCGATGTGTAGGATCTCTCCTCCGGCTGGTGCCGTGGGTAGGATCTCTCCTCCGGCTGGTGCAGTGGGTAGGATCTCTCCTTTTCCTCCTCCGGCTGGTGCGGTGGGTAGGATCTCTCCTCCGGCTGGTGCGGTGGGTAGGATCTCTCCTCCGGCTGGTGCGGTGGGTAGGATCTCTCCTCCGGCTGGTGCGGTGGGTAGGATCTCTCCTCCGGGTGGTGCGATGGGTAGGATCTCTCCTCCGGCTGGTGCGATGGGTAGGATCTCTCCTCCGGCTGGTGCGGTGGGTAGGATCTCTCCTCCGGCTGGTGCGATGGGTAGGATCTCTCCTCCGGCTGGTGCGATGGGTAGGATCTCTCCTCCGGCTGGTGCGGTGGGTAGGATCTCTCCTCCGGCTGGTGCGGTGGGTAGGATCTCTCCTCCGGCTGGTGCGGTGGGTAGGATTTCTCCTTTTCCTCCTCCGGCTGGTGCGGTGGGTAGGATCTCTCCTCCGGCTGGTGCGGTGGGTAGGATCTCTCCTCTTCCTCCTCCGGCTGGTGCGGTGGGTAGGATCTCTCCTCCGGCTGGTGCGGTGGGTAGGATCTCTCCTCCGGCTGGTGCGGTGGGTAGGATCTCTCCTCTTCCTCCTCCGGCTGGTGCGGTGGGTAGGATCTCTCCTCCGGCTGGTGCGGTGGGTAGGATCTCTCCTCCGGCTGGTGCGGTGGGTAGGATCTCTCCTCCGGCTGGTGCGGTGGGTAGGATCTCTCCTTCTCCGGTTAGTAAATGCTACAGATGGTGTTATACAGCTGAAACCGCCACTCACTGCAGAAAGAGAAAAAGGAAGTTACCACATAACCCCGGAGGGCGCGGAGAGACGGTGACCGGGTCACAGAGGGCGAGATCACCTGCAACCCCGCCCCACTATAACACCGCCTCTTTGCTGACCCCGCCCCCACTATAACCCCACAACACTGCTGACCCTGCCCATACTATTTCCCTGCCACACTGCTGACCCCGCCCCCACTATAACCCCACAACACTGCTGACCCCGCCCCCACTATAACCCCGCAACACTGCTGACTCTGCCCCCACTATAACCTTACAACACTGCTGACCCCGCCCCCACTACTACCCCGCCACACTGCTGACCCTGCCCCCACTATTACCCCGCCACACTGCTGACCCTGCCCATACTATTTCCCTGCCACACTGCTGACCCTGCCCATACTATTTCCCCGCCACACTGCTGACCCCGCCCCCACTATAACCCTATAATCCCAGCAGTCTGTAGTAATACAATTAAAAAACGATTTGAAGCCCTGAAAAGGTCTGTTTGTTTGTATTGCTGTATATACCCTTACATCCTGGGGCCCCCCGGCTCCGGGCTCCTTCTTACATCCTGGGGCCCCCCGGCTCCGGGCTCCTTCTTACATCCTGGGGCCCCCCTGCTCCGGGCTCCTTATTACATCCTGGGGCCCCCCTGCTCCGGGCTCCTTCTTACATCCTGGGGCCCCCCTGCTCCGGGCTCCTTATTACATCCTGGGGCCCCCCTGCTCCGGGCTCCTTCTTACATCCTGGGGCCCCCCGGCTCCGGGCTCCTTCTTACATCCTGGGGCCCCCCGGCTCCGGGCTCCTTCTTACATCCTGGGGCCCCCCGGCTCCGGGCTCCTTCTTACATCCTGGGGCCCCCCGGCTCCGGGCTCCTTCTTACATCCTGGGGCCCCCCGGCTCCGGGCTCCTTCTTACATCCTGGGGCCCCCCGGCTCCGGGCTCCTTCTTACATCCTGGGGCCCCCCGGCTCCGGGCTCCTTCTTACATCCTGGGGCCCCCCTGCTCCGGGCTCCTTATTACATCCTGGGGCCCCCCTGCTCCGGGCTCCTTCTTACATCCTGGGGCCCCCCGGCTCCGGGCTCCTTCTTACATCCTGGGGCCCCCCTGCTCCGGGCTCTTTCTTACATCCTGGGGCCCCCCTGCTCCTCCTGTTCCTGTTCTTCTGTGCAGTTCCTCTATCTGCCACTAGATGGCGCTGTTTTCCTGGATTTGTAGACTCTTCCTTTGTTGTATTATTCTCAATTATGATGAGATTTTACTGGTGATTTATTATGTCCCTGTATCCGGACCCTCATCATCCCTCCTCATCATCCCCATCACCCTCATCTTCCATCCTCATCATCCTCCTCATCACCCTCATCATCCATCCTCATCATTATCCATCCTCATCCTCCTCATCATCATCCTCCTCCTCATCATCCATTCTTATCATCCTCCTCATCATCATCAATTCTCATCATCCATCCTCATCCTCCTCATCCTCCTCATCATCCTCATCATCATCATCAATTCTCATGATCCTCATCCTTTTCCTCCTCATCATCCATCCTCATCATCATCCATTCTCATCCTCCTCATCATCATCAATTCTCATCATCCTCATCCTTATCCTCCTCATCATCCATCCTCATCAACCTCATCATCCATCCTCATCCATCCTCATCAGCCTCATCATCAGCCACGCTAATCATCCGGCCAGTAATCAATATAGGGGGTCAGTGGAGGCTCTCATGGGGCAAGTGCAGTCACAGTGGGGTCGCAGGAGGTCGGTGCAATCACAGTGGGGTCACAGGGGGTCAGTGCGGTCACAGGGGGTCACAGGAGGTCGGTGCAGTCACAGGGGGTCAGTGCGGTCACAGTGGGGTCACAGGGGGTCAGTGCGGTCACAGGGGTCGGTGCAGTCACAGTGGGGTCACAGGAAGTCGATGCAGTCACAGTGGGGTCACAGGGGGTTAGTGCGGTCACAGTGGGGTCACAGGAGGTCAATGCGGTCACAGGGGGTCAGTGGGGTCACAGGGGGTTATTGCAAACACACAAAAGAAATGCACCAGCTCACCGCAATAGCAAGATACAGACATGAAAATAGCAGCCCCCCCCCCCCCCCCCCCCAACAACTACCAAAAAACTTCAACAAAAATAATGAGGCTCTTGGTTACTATTTGAAAATGGTGCAAACAAACCCCCACCACCACCACCACGTTACGGTGGCCTCATACCGGGGCAGTCCTACACTGTACTATGGCCTCATACACGGGGCAGTCCTACACTGTACTATGGCCTCATACCGGGGCAGTCCTACACTGTACTATGGCCTCATACCGGGGCAGTCCTACAATGTACTATGGCCTCATACCGGGAAAGTCCTACACTGTACTATGGCCTCATACCGGGGCAGTAATACACTGTACTATGGCCTCATACCGGGGCAGTCCTACTCTGTACTATGGCCTCATACACGGGACAGTCCTACACTGTACTATGGCCTCATACCGGGGCAGATCCTACTCTGTACTATGGCCTCATACCGGGGCAGTCCTACACTGTACTATGGCCTCATACCGGGGCAGATCCTACACTGTACTATGGCCTCATACCGGGGCAGTCCTACACTGTACTATGGCCTCATACCGGGGCAGTCCTACACTGTACTATGGCCTCATACCGGGGCAGTCCTACACTGTACTATGGCCTCATACCGGGGCAGATCCTACTCTGTACTATGGCCTCATACCGGGGCAGTCCTACACTGTACTATGGCCTCATACACGGGGCAGTCCTACACTGTACTATGGCCTCATACCGGGGCAGTCCTATACTGTACTATGGCCTCATACCGGGGCAGTCCTACACTGTACTATGGCCTCATATCGGGGCAGTCCTACACTATACTATGGCCTCATACCGGGGCAGTCCTACACTGTACTATGACCTCATACCGGGGCAGTAATACACTGTACTATGGCCTCATACCGGGGCAGTCCTACACTGTACTATGGCCTCATACCGGGGCAGTAATACACTGTACTATGGCCTCATACCGGGGCAGTCCTACACTGTACTATGGCCTCATACCGGGGCAGATCCTACACTGTACTATGGCCTCATGCCGGGGCAGTCCTACACTGTACTATGGCCTCATACACGGGGCAGTCCTACACTGTACTATGGCCTCATACCGGGGCAGTCCTACACTGTACTATGGCCTCATACCGGGGCAGTCCTACACTGTACTATGGCCTCATATCGGGGCAGTCCTACACTGTACTATGGCCACACAGGGGGTTGGTGCGGTCACAGTGAGGTCACAGTGGGTCAGTGCGTTCACAGTTGGGTATCGGGCTCGGTGAAGTTACAGTGAAGTCACAGGGGGTCGGTGCGGTCACAGTGGGGTCACAGGGGGTCAGTGCGGTCACAGTGGGGTCTTAGTGATCGGTGGGGTCACAGGGGGCAGTGCGGTCACAGTGGAGTCGCAGGGGGCAGTGCGGTCACAGGGGGTCGGTGCTGTCACAGGGGGTCGGTGCAGTCACGGGGTCAGTGCAGTCACAGGGGGCAGTGCGGTCACAGTGGGGTCACGGGGTCGGTGCTGTCACACGGGGCGGTGCAGTCACAGGGGGTCAGTGCGGTCACAGTGAGGGTCACAGAGGGTCGGTGCTGTCACAGGGGTCGGTGCTGTCACACGGGGCGGTGCAGTCACAGGGGGTCAGTGCGGTCACAGTGGGGTCACAGGGGGCAGTGCGGTCACAGTGGGGTCTTAGGGATCGGTGCGGTCACAGGGGGCAGTGCGGTCACAGTGGCGTCACAGGGGGTCGATGCGGTCACAGGGGGTCAGTGGGGTCACAGGGATCGGTGGGGTCACAGGGGGCAGTGTGGTCACAGTGGCGTCACAGGGGGTCGATGCGGTCACCGGGGGCAGTGGGGTCACAGGGATCGGTGCGGTCACAGTGGGGTCACGGGGCAGTGCGGTCACAGTGGGGTCACAGGGATCGGTGCGGTCACAGTGGGGTCACGGGGCATTGCGGTCACAGGGGGTGAGTGCGGTCATAGTGGGGGTCACAGGGGGTCGGTGCTGTCACAGGGGGCGGTGCAGTCACAGGGGGTCAGTGCGGTCACAGTGCGGTCACGGGGGCGTTGCGGTCACAGTGGGGTCACAGGGGTTGGTGCGGTCACAGGGGGTGAGTGTGGTCACAGTGGGGGTCACAGGGGGTCGGTGCTGTCACAGGGGGTCAGTGCTGTCACAGGGGGTCAGTGCGGTCACAGGGGGTCAGTGCGGTCACAGGGGGTCGGTGCGGTCACAGTGGGGTCACAGGGGGCGGTGCAGTCACAAGGGGTCAGTGCGGTCACAGTGCGGTCACGGGGGCGTTGCGGTCACAGTGGGGTCACAGGGGTTGGTGCGGTCACAGGGGGTGAGTGCGGTCATAGTGGGGGTCACAGGGGGTCAGTGCTGTCACAGGGGGTCAGTGCGGTCACAGGGGGTCAGTGCGGTCACAGGGGGTCGGTGCGGTCACAGTGGGGTCACAGGGGGCGGTGCAGTCACAAGGGGTCAGTGCGGTCACAGTGCGGTCACGGGGGCGTTGCGGTCACAGTGGGGTCACAGGGGTTGGTGCGGTCACAGGGGGTGAGTGCGGTCATAGTGGGGGTCACAGGGGGTCAGTGCGGTCACAGTGAGGGTAACAGGGGGTCGGTGCTGTCACAGGGGGTGGTGCAGTCACAAGGGGTCAGTGCGGTCACAGTGCGGTCACGGGGGCGTTGCGGTCACAGTGGGGTCACAGGGGGCGGTGCAGTCACAAGGGGTCAGTGCGGTCACAGTGCGGTCACGGGGGCGTTGCGGTCACAGTGGGGTCACAGGGGTTGGTGCGGTCACAGGGGGTGAGTGCGGTCATAGTGGGGGTCACAGGGGGTCGGTGCTGTCACAGGGGGCGGTGCGGTCACGGGGGCGTTGCGGTCACAGTGGGGTCACAGGGGGTCGGTGCGGTCACAGGGGGTCAGTGCGGTCACAGTGGGGGTCACAGGGGGTCGGTGCGGTCACAGGGGGTCGGTGCGGTCACAGGGGGTCGGTGCGGTCACAGGGGGTCGGTGCGGTCACAGTGGGGTCACAGGGGGCGGTGCAGTCACAGGGGGTCAGTGCGGTCACAGTGCGGTCACGGGGGCGTTGCGGTCACAGTGGGGTCACAGGGGGCGGTGCAGTCACAGGGGGTCAGTGCGGTCACAGTGCGGTCACGGGGGCGTTGCGGTCACAGTGGGGTCACAGGGGTTGGTGCGGTCACAGGGGGTGAGTGCGGTCACAGTGGGGGTCACAGGGGGTCGGTGCTGTCACAGGGGTCGGTGCAGTCACAGGGGGTCAGTGCGGTCACAGTGCGGTCACGGGGGCGTTGCGGTCACAGTGGGGTCACAGGGGTTGGTGCGGTCACAGGGGGTGAGTGTGGTCACAGTGGGGTCACAGGGGGTCGGTGCTGTCACAGGGGTCGGTGCAGTCACAGGGGGTCAGTGCGGTCACAGTGGGGTCACAGGGGTTGGTGCGGTCACAGGGGGTGAGTGCGGTCATAGTGGGGGTCACAGGGGGTCGGTGCTGTCACAGGGGGCGGTGCGGTCACGGGGGCGTTGCGGTCACAGTGGGGTCACAGGGGGTCGGTGCGGTCACAGGGGGTCAGTGCGGTCACAGTGGGGGTCACAGGGGGTCGGTGCGGTCACAGGGGGTCGGTGCGGTCACAGGGGGTCGGTGCGGTCACAGTGGGGTCACAGGGGTCGGTGCAGTCACAGGGGGTCAGTGCGGTCACAGTGCGGTCACGGGGGCGTTGCGGTCACAGTGGGGTCACAGGGGTTGGTGCGGTCACAGGGGGTGAGTGTGGTCACAGTGGGGTCACAGGGGGTCGGTGCTGTCACAGGGGTCGGTGCAGTCACAGGGGGTCAGTGCGGTCACAGTGAGGGTCACAGGGGTTGGTGCTGTCACAGGGGGTCAGTGCGGTCACAGGGGGTCAGTGCGGTCACAGTGAGGGTAACAGGGGGTCGGTGCTGTCACAGGGGGTGGTGCAGTCACAGGGGGTCAGTGCGGTCACAGTGCAGTCACACGGGGGCCTCCCCCCGTTATCCCGGTGATGAGCGTGGTCAGGATCGGCGCTCCCCACCAGCAGATGTCGGGATGACAGCACAGATGACTGCCGTGATATATGGCACCAATTATTCTCATTAATACAAGGGCAAGCGGCACAATGAGCCGGAGTCGTCCCACGCCTGATCCGCCACGATTCAAGCTTCAGCATTCAGGGAGTAATTAAGAGACCAATGAGGAGGAGCGGGAGGTGCGGCGTCCCCACAGAACGCCGGAGGACCAGACAGACGGCAGATAATTCACCAGGAAAAGGTCACACGTCATGCCCCCCTCCCCCATCCCCCATCCTTACACCGTATACACCGCGCCAGGATGGGAACGCAGAGAGAAACAGGCAGTATACCGCCATATCACTGTATATTGATCAATGGTGGACATCACCCCAAAGATCTTATAATCAATGCAACCAGCAGAGGGCGGAGTGGTCTGCAGCACATAGTATATACTACCTGAGGCTGTGTCTGTGCCGGGGGAAGTTGTATCACTGTTATACACAGGCGGCTGTCTCTCCAAAGCACATGGTTGTCTATCTGGTACAGGCGGCTGTCTCTCCAAAGCACATGGTTGTCTATCTGGTACAGGCGGCTGTCTCTCCAAAGCACATGGTTGTCTATCTGGTACAGGCGGCTGTCTCTCCAAAGCACATGGTTGTCTATCTGGTACAGGCGGCTGTCTCTCCAAAGCACATGGTTGTCTATCTGGTACAGGCGGCTGTCTCTCCAAAGCACATGGTTGTGTGCTGGGCCACTCCGCTGAGGGTAGTAGTACTGGTGGTGGTAGTACTGGGTAGGAACCCGGTTAGCCACTTGCCTGATGGTGGTCACGATATGGGCACGAGGGATAGCAGCTGTAGACCGGGAACCTGACCAAGCGGAGGCCGAGCAATTCATTGTTGTCCTTAGTCAGGGCACCAATGATCACACCAATGCCAAGGTTCAGAAACAACGGTAGTTGTATATTTATTATAACGGTGGTAACTAGTGGTAACAGTCTCTCCGGATGCAACCGGGAATAAGGCAGAGTAATGGGTGATGCTGCAATAGGCTGTGAGAGTAGCGTGCTGAATGATGGGAGTAGTAGTGATACTGCGGATAAGATACTGGGTGGAATGAAGCTGAGATGAATACTTGCTGTGGATGATGATGGGAGATGATGAGAGGAATGACTGAAGAACAGCACCCAGATCTTTGATTGAGATGAGAATCTTTAGGACTTGAAAAGGAAGACACAGCCAGGTCCCAACTGGACCAGAACACTTCTAGTAACACTGGAGCAGCAGAGCACATGTATCTCTCTCCTGACAGTGGAGAGAGGACACACACAACCTGTCCCCTTGAAGGTAGAAGACAGGACTGAGGTAGAGAGAAAGTCACATGGTATCCCCAGCCAAAGCTCGATGGCTATTGAGGTTACCATGGCAGCAGGGGCAGTCACGTGACATCAAGCCATTGCAATATTCACACCATTAGGCAAATTGGACTGAATATACATGAGAAATGAGTGAAACAGCGGACCCGAATACTGAGGGGGTGACAGGCCACACAGTTTGCAGTGGACCATAGTTTCCAGAACAGAGGCAATAAAATACTGACTGACTCAGATATAAGAATAAACTGTTGAGAAAAATAAAATAAGAGGAGAAACTCTGTTCTGGGACACTGCAGTTGTCTATCTGGTACAGGCGGTTGTCTCTGTAGTACACATGGTTGTCTATCTGCTACATGCGGTTGTCTCTGTAGTACACATGGTTGTCTGCTACATGCGGTTGTCTCTGTAGTACACATGGTTGTCTATCAGGTACAGGCGGTTGTCTCTGTAGTACACATGGTTGTCTATCTGCTACAGGCGGTTGTCTCTGTAGTACACATGGTTGTCTATCTGGTACAGGCGGTTGTCTCTGTAGTACACATGGTTGTCTATCTGGTACAGGCGGTTGTCTCTGTAGTACACATGGTTGTCTATCTGGTACAGGCGGTTGTCTCTGTAGTACACATGGTTGTCTATCTGGTGTAGGAGGTTGTCTCTGTAGTACACATGGTTGTCTATCTGGTACAGGCGGTTGTCTCTGTAGTACACATGGTTGTCTATCTGCTACAGGCGGTTGTCTCTGTAGTACACATGGTTGTCTATCTGCTACATGCGGTTGTCTCTGTAGTACACATGGTTGTCTGCTACATGCGGTTGTCTCTGTAGTACACATGGTTGTCTATCAGGTACAGGCGGTTGTCTCTGTAGTACACATGGTTGTCTATCTGCTACAGGCGGTTGTCTCTGTAGTACACATGGTTGTCTATCTGCTACAGGCGGTTGTCTCTGTAGTACACATGGTTGTCTATCTGCTACAGGCGGTTGTCTCTGTAGTACACATGGTTGTCTATCTGGTACAGGCGGTTGTCTCTGTAGTACATCTGGTTGTCTATCTGCTACAGGCGGTTGTCTCTGTAGTACACATGGTTGTCTATCTGGTGTAGGAGGTTGTTTCTGTCGTACACATGGTTGTCTATCTGGTACAGGCGGTTGTCTCTGTAGTACACATGGTTGTCTATCTGCTACAGGCGGTTGTCTCTGTAGTACACATGGTTGTCTATCTGCTACATGCGGTTGTCTCTGTAGTACACATGGTTGTCTGCTACATGCGGTTGTCTCTGTAGTACACATGGTTGTCTATCTGGTACAGGAGGTTGTCTCTGTAGTACACATGGTTGTCTATCTGGTACAGGTGGTTGTCTCTGTAGTACACATGGTTGTCCATCTGGTGTAGGAGGTTGTCTCTGTAGTACATATTGTTGTCTATGTAGTACATATTGTTGTCTATCAGGTACAGGCGGTTGTCTATGTAGTACACATGGTTGTCTATCTGGTGGAGGAGGTTGACTCTGTAGTACACATGGTTGTCTATATGGTGGAGGAGGTTGTCTCTTTAGTACACATGGTTGTCTATTTGGTACAGGCGGTTGTCTCTGTAGTACACATGGTTGTCTATCTGCTATAGGCAGTTGTCTCTGTAGTACACATGGTTGTCTATCTGCTACAGGCGGTTGTCTCTGTAGTACATATTGTTGTCTATCTGGTTCAGGCGGTTGTCTCTGTAATGCATGTGGTTGTCTATCTGCTACAGGCGGTTGTCTCTGTAATGCATGTGGTTGTCTATCTGCTACAGGCGGTTGTCTCTGTAGTACACATGGTTGTCTATCTGCTACAGGCGGTTGTCTCTGTAGTACACATGGTTGTCTATCAGGTACAGGCGGTTGTCTCTGTAATGCATGTAGTTATCTATCTGGTACAGACGGTCGTCTCTGTAGTACACATGGTTGTCTATCTGGTACAGACGGTTGTCTCTAGTACACATGGTTGTCTATCTGGTACAGGCGGTTGTCTCTGTAATACACATGGTTCTCTATCTGGTACAAACGGTTGTCTCTGTAGTATTCATGGTTGTCTATCTGCTACAGGCGGTTGTCTCTGTAGTACACATGGTTGTCTATCAGGTACAGGCGGTTGTCTCTGTAATGCATGTAGTTATCTATCTGGTACAGACGGTCGTCTCTGTAGTACACATGGTTGTCTATCTGGTACAGACGGTTGTCTCTAGTACACATGGTTGTCTATCTGCTACAGGTGGTTGTCTCTGTAGTACACATGGTTGTCTATCTGGTACAGGCGGTTGTCTCTGTAGTACACATGGTTGTCTATCTGGTACAGGCGGTTGTCTCTGTAGTAAAGGCCTTTTTTTTGCGATTGTCTCTTTAATATAGGTGGTGGTCTCTCTATTATACATGGTTTTATCTTTAGTACAAGCAGTTGTCTGTCCAGCATGTGCTGTTGTCTCTAATACAGGAGGGTGCCACTCTAGTATGTGCAGTTGTCCCTGTAGTACAGGCGGTTTTCTCTTTGGTATGTGCAGTTGTATCCATCATGCAAAGTTGTTTCTTTAGTACAGGCGATCATCTCTCTGGTATGCTTGGCTGTCTCTTTAGTACAGGCGGTTATCTCTCTGGTATGCCTGGCTGTCTCTTTAGTACAGGTGGTCGTCTCTCTGGTATGCTTGGCTGTCTCTTTAGTACAGGCGGTCATCTCTCTGGTATGCTTGGCTGTCTCTTTAGTACAGGCGGTCATCTCTCTGGTATGCCTGGCTGTCTCTTTAGTACAGGCGGTCGTCTCTCTGGTATGCCTTACTGTCTCTTTAGTACAGGCGGTCGTCTCTCTGGTATGCCTTACTGTCTCTTTAGTACAGGCGGTCATCTCTCTGGTATACCTGGCTGTCTCTTTAGTACAGGCGGTCGTCTCTCTGGTATGCCTTACTGTCTCTTTAGTACAGGCGGTCATCTCTCTGGTATGCCTGGCTGTCTCTTTAGTACAGGTGGTCGTCTCTCTGGTATGCTTGGCTGTCTCTTTAGTACAGGCGATCATCTCTCTGGTATGCCTGGCTGTCTCTTTAGTACAGGTGGTCGTCTCTCTGGTATGCTTGGCTGTCTCTTTAGTACAGGCGGTCGTCTCTCTGGTATGCTTGGCTGTCTCTTTAGTACAGGCGGTCATCTCTCTGGTATGCCTGGCTGTCTCTTTAGTACAGGCGGTCGTCTCTCTGGTATGCCTTACTGTCTCTTTAGTACAGGCGGTCGTCTCTCTGGTATGCCTTACTGTCTCTTTAGTACAGGCGGTCATCTCTCTGGTATACCTGGCTGTCTCTTTAGTACAGGCGGTCGTCTCTCTGGTATACCTCGCTGTCTCTTCAGTACGTTTGTGTCTCTATGCTGATCCATCATTTTATTATAATTTTCTTCTTTTCTCGGACATTAAATCATGGTTTGCGGCTGTGATTGCGGCTCATGAATCCATCGCTGGCTTCACGGGTTTACCTGTCGCCGTGCACTGCCACAGCTGCTGGTCATTGAATAGATCACTGCCGTCAGCTTAATGTGGCGACATATTCCTGTATGACTTGTTCCGCGCCATCATTCTTACATAAAGGGGAGCCGTCAGCTCTGACACGTCTCTCCGCTGATGAGAATGGATTTGTGGATTCGGCGGGACGCTCTTAATCGCGGCGACCTTTACTCACTTGTCATTATCCATCTTTGTAATTCGCCATCCATCATTTCTCACCTTCTGTCTTACCATCATTTCTTGGAAAGTAAAAGAAGTTTCTGCTCTAATAAAACTTTGAAAAAGTCTCTGGATTAGAGTTTATTTCATCTCCGGAGGAAAGAGGAGACGATGGTGGCGAGTGTGGCTCAGATTCTGAGCGATTCATTGTGTGACACCTCCGGACCTACAGCCAAGGAACAGACAGAGCCGCCATTCCCGAACCTACAGCCGAGGAGCAGACAGAGCCGCCATTCCCGGACCTACAGCCGAGGAGCAGACAGAGCCGCCATTCCCGGACCTCCATCCGAGGAGCAGACAGAGCCGCCATTCCCGGACCTACAGCCAAGGAGCAGACAGAGCCGCCATTCCCGGACCTCTATCCGAGGAGCAGACAGAGCCGCCATTCCCGGACCTACAGCCGAGGAGCAGACAGAGCCGCCATTCCCGGACCTCCAGCCGAGGAGCAGACAGAGCCGCCATTCCCGGACCTCCATCCGAGGAGCAGACAGAGCCGCCATTCCCGGACCTCCATCCGAGGAGCAGACAGAACCGCCATTCCCGAACCTACAGCCAAGGAACAGACAGAGCCGCCATTCCCGGACCTCCAGCCGAGGAGCAGACAGAGCCGCCATTCCCGGACCTCCATCCGAGGAGCAGACAGAGCCGCCATTCCCGGACCTCCATCCGAGGAGCAGACAGAGCCGCCATTCCCGGACCTCCATCCGAGGAGCAGACAGAGCCGCCATTCCCGGACCTCCAGCCGAGGAGCAGACAGAGCCGCCATTCCCGGACCTACAGCCGAGGAGCAGACAGAGCCGCCATTCCCGGACCTCCAGCCGAGGAGCAGACAGAGCCGCCATTCCCGGACCTCCATCCGAGGCATGATTCCCGGTGTAACAGGCCAGAGTATATACCCCCAGCCCAGACTATACCCCGGGGTATATATCGGCCTACCCCCATGATATCAGCAGCAGTGAGTGATGGACACATGGAAGTGCAGGCCCCATACACCCCCACACTTAAAACCTAATAAATAAAGACACGACAACAATTACAGTGGATAGAATTTGTGGCCGCGGAACTTCATGAGGGTCTACAAGTAATAAGAATAAATACATAAGCATCATAAATAACCCCATAAGTCCATGACCTAAACCATCCAGCCCAGCAGAGACTGGGCGATTACACCCCACTATGAAGTCCGCGACAGGCTCAGAAATCCTTGACCCTCAGGGTGGGAGGGCGGGAGCTTCTCATCCAGGGGGTCACCGGCTTCCCGCATTTTTCTTCAACAGCCAATCAGCTGATCTTTCACCTTTGCCTCTTGACTTTTAACCAATCAGCTGGTGACCTTTACAGAACCTTCTCGAACCGGGCTGCACCACCTGTGAGGAAATAAGAGGGGGGGGGGAGAGAGATAACGGGACAGACCATTTCTGTCCCCATACAATCTAATAGCCAAAAGGGGGGGGGGGGGGCACAAAGTGGGACTGGCTCAGTTACCATTATCATTATTACCATTGTTACCATTTATCATTATGTTTTTTTTAGTTTTCACTGCCTGCCCCTCTTTTCAATGTCGGGGGGGGGGGTTCTATTATCTAGTTTTCATTAGATTTGTCAAGTGCAAATTTTCATTTTTTTGGGCGCAAAATCCTCCCCTAGCGTCGCTCTGTAGCCAAGCTGTTTTAGTCCGGGTTCACACTGTGTTATTGCAGTCCATTTTTTCCCATTGGTTTTTTGCAAAATGGATGAGAAGAAAGGAAGCGTTCGTCTGCCTCCATTGTGATCCGTTTTTCCATTCATCAGTTTTCCCATTCCATAATAAAAAACAGATAAAAATTCATCCTTTTTTCAGCGTAGACAAATACTGTGGTTGATCGCATTTCTGTGTACACTAAAAAAAGATGCGTTTTGATCCGGTTTTCAATCCATTTTTTTTTGTTGCAAAAAGGGATGAAAAAAACTGACTGCAAAAAACGCATAAATTGTGCAATAAATTGTGCAAGATGTATCCAGGCACTAGCGTCTAATGATGATTTTTGCGCAACAACCGTAAAATCTGGAGACAACAGTAGGGGGAAAGTGGCCATGTTTTGTACCACTGGATAACCCCTTTAAAGGGGTAGTCCACCAAAAAAAAATTTCTTTCATATCAACTGCTACCATGACGTGCCAGAGATTTGTAATTTACTTCTATTAAAAAATCTCAAGCCTTCCAGTACTTATCAGCTGCTGTATGCCCAACAGGAAGTTGTATTATTTCCAGTCTGGAGAGCAGGAGTGGTTTTCTATGGGGATTTGCTCCTGCTTTGGACAGTTCCTGACATGGACAGAGGAGGCAACAGAGAGCACAGGGTCAGACAGGAAAGAAAACACCACTTCCTGCTGGACACACAGCAGCTAATAAGTACTGGAAGACTTAAGATTTTTTAATAGAAGTGAATTACAAATCTCTGGCACTTTATGGCACCAGTTGATTTGAAAGAAATTTTTTTTGGGTGGACTACCCCTTTAAATAGTCAGTGCAATGTAAGCTGATGGGACAGCGCCACCTACTGTCAGTACAATGTAAGCTGATGGGACAGCGCCACCTACTGTCAGTACAATGTAACCTGATGGGACAGCGCCACCTACTGTCAGTACAATGTAAGCTGATGGGACAGCGCCACCTACTGTCAGTACAATGTAACCTGATGGGACAGCGCCACCTACTGTCAGTACAATGTAAGCTGATGGGACAGCGCCACCTACTGCCAGTATAATGTAAGCTGATGGGACAGCGCCACCTACTGTCAGTATAATGTAAGCTGATGGGACAGCGCCATCTACTGTCAGTACAATGTAAGCTGATGGGACAGCGCCACCTACTGTCAGTATAATGTAAGCTGATGGGACAGCGCCACCTACTGTCAGTATAATGTAACCTGATGGGACAGCGCTACCTACTGTCAGTATAATGTAATGTGATGGGACAGCGCCACCTACTGTCAGTACAATGTAAGCTGATGGGACAGCGCCACCTACTGTCAGTGTAATGTAAGCTGATGGGACAGCGCCACCTACTGTCAGTATAATGTAATCTGATGGGACAGCGCCACCTACTGTCAGTATAATGTAAGCTGATGGGACAGCGCCACCTACTGTCAATGTAATGTAACCTGATGGGACAGCGCCACCTACTGTCAGTATAATGTAACCTGATGGGACAGCGCCACCTACTGTCAGTATAATGTAAGCTGATGGGACAGCGCCACCTACTGTCAGTACAATGTAACCTGATGGGACAACGCCACCTACTGTCAGTACAATGTAAGCTGATGGGACAGCGCCACCTACTGTCAGTATAATGTAAGCTGATGGCACAGCGCCACATACTGTCAGTACAATGTAAGCTGATGGGACAGCGCCACCTACTGTCAGTGTAATGTAAGCTGATGGGACAGCGCCACCTACTGTCAGTATAATGTAACCTGATGGGACAGCGCCACCTACTGTCAGTATAATGTAAGCTGATGGGACAGCGCCACCTACTGTCAGTATAATGTAACCTGATGGGACAGCGTCACCTACTGTCAGTACAATGTAAGCTGATGGGACAGCGCCACCTACTGTCAGTATAATGTAACCTGATGGGACAGCGCCACCTACTGTCAGTATAATGTAAGCTGATGGGACAGCGCCACCTACTGTCAGTATAATGGAAGCTGATGGGACAGCGCCACCTACTGTCAGTACAATGTAAGGTAATGGGACAGCGCCACCTACTGTCAGTATAATGGAAGCTGATAGGACAGCGCCACCTACTGTCAGTATAATGTAAGCTGATGGGACAGCGCCACCTACTGTCAGTATAATGTAAGCTGATGGGACAGCGCCACCTACTGTCAGTATAATGTAACCTGATGAGACAGCGCCACCTACTGTCAGTGTAATGTAACCTGATGGGACAGCGCCACCTACTGTCAGTACAATGTAAGCTGATGGGACAGCGCCACCTACTGTCAGTATAATGTAAGCTGATGGGACAACGCCACCTACTGTCAGTACAATGTAACCTGATGGGACAGCGCCACCTACTGTCAGTATAATGTAACCTGATGGGACAGCGCCACCTACTGTCAGTATAATGTAAGCTGATGGGACAGCGCCACCTACTGTCAGTATAATGTAACCTGATGGGACAGCGCCACCTACTGTCAGTATAATGTAAGCTGATGGGACAGCGCCACCTACTGTCAGTATAATGTAACCTGATGGGACAGCGCCACCTACTGTCAGTACAATGTAAGCTGATGGGACAGCGCCACCTACTGTCAGTGTAATGTAAGCTGATGGGACAGCGCCACCTACTGTCAGTACAATGTAAGCTGACGGGACAGCGCCACCTACTGTCAGTATAATGTAACCTGATGGGACAGCGCCACCTACTGTCAGTATAATGTAAGCTGATGGGACAGCGCCACCTACTGTCAGTACAATGTAAGCTGATGGGACAGCGCCACCTACTGTCAGTATAATGTAATCTGATGGGACAGCGCCACCTACTGTCAGTATAATGTAAGCTGATGGGACAGCGCCACCTACTGTCAGTATAATGTAAGCTGATGGGACAACGCCACCTACTGTCAGTGTAATGTAAGCTGATGGGACAGCGCCACCTACTGTCAGTGTAATGTAAGCTGATGGGACAGCGCCACCTACTGTCAGTATAATGTAAGCTGATGGGACAGCGCCACCTACTGTCAGTATAATGTAAGCTGATGGGACAGCGCCACCTACTGTCAGTATAATGTAAGCTGATGGGACAGCGCCACCTACTGTCAGTACAATGTAAGCTGATGGGACAGCGCCACCTACTGTCAGTATAATGTAAGCTGATGGGACAGCGCCACCTACTGTCAGTATAATGTAAGCTGATGGGACAGCACCACCTACTGTCAGTGTAATGTAACCTGATGGGACAGCGCCACCTACTGTCAGTGTAATGTAAGCTGATGGGACAGCGCCACCTACTGTCAGTATAATGTAAGCTGATGGGACAGCGCCACCTACTGTCAGTATAATGTAAGCTGATGGGACAGCGCCACCTACTGTCAGTATAATGTAAGCTGGTGGGACAGCGCCACCTACTGTCATGTGGATCCCAGTCGGCCCCGTGTGGATCCCTGTCGGCCCCGTGTGGATCCCTGTCGGCCCCGTGTGGATCCCAGTCGGCCCCGTGTGGATCCCAGTCGGCCCCGTGTGGATCCCAGTCGGCCCCGTGTGGATCCTAGTCGGCCCCATGTGGATCCCAGTCGGCCCCATGTGGATCCCAGTCGGCCCCATGTGGATCCCAGTCGGCCCCATGTGGATCCCAGTCGGCCCCATGTGGATCCCAGTCGGCCCCATGTGGATCCCAGTCGGCCCCATGTGGATCCCAGTCGGCCCTATGTGTTACATGTAGAGGGACTAGGCGCAGTATTGTACCAAGATTATGAAGTCACTCTACGCCCAGTTTATTACGTCAGCAGAGGATTGACTCCCAGTGAACGCAACTACCCAGTCCACAAATTGGAATTTCTGGCGCTAAAGTGGGCAGTCGTGGACAAACTGCCTGACTACCTTTATGGTGTCCACTTTGAAGTTCACACTGACAACGACCCCTCTGACCTATGTAAGGACTATGGCCAAACTTGATGCAACAGGGCACAGGTGGCTCGCTGCTTTGGCAATATATGACCTCAGCTTGAAGTATCGTCCTGGCAGCACGAATGTAGATGCCGCCGCCTTATCTCGCTTGCCTGGCCAACCTCCAGGATCTGAAGAAGACGCTTGGATTGAAGTTCCTGCCCCAGAGGTTAAGGCTATGGGTCGTTTTCTGGGAGCTCCAGAGGAAGCCCTTCCCCCCATGTTTTGTCATTTGACCAGGGTTGATTCCCTGCTGACACGGGATGAGATTGAGAAGGAAGAACAAGAGGACCCTTCTGTAGGGGTGGTGCCTTGGTCAGTGAAACGGGGCCGGAGGCCAGAACGAAAGGCTCTCAAGACAGAAGAATCAATGCTGCTTGCTCGTCCGAGTCCTTAGTTGTGAGAAGAGGACGGCTGTATCGGAAGTCTCCACGTAAACAAGGAAAAGTTCCTCAACAGCTGGTGTTACCCACCCAATTCAGAGAACTGGCCTTAAGGGCTTTGCATGACGATCATGGGCACTTGGGCCTAGAAAAGACAACTAGTCTCATTACTGATCGATTCTACTGGCCGAAAATGGCGGCTGACATCGAGAGGTATTGTGAGCGGTGCATAATGAGGAAGACTCTGCCCACTCGATCAGCTCCCCTTGTCAATCAGTGATGGCCCACTCCAGTTGGTGTGTAGCGACCTCCTGTCCATGATGAAGGAAACGGGAGCAACGTACTAGTGGTTACTGATCATTTCACCCGATATGCTCAAGCATACCCCACCAAAGACCAAAGAGCTACTACGGTAGCCAAGACTCTTTGTGCATTACGGGCTGCCAGCACGCATCCACTCTGATCAAGGAAGAGACTTTGAGAGTCGGCTGATCCGAGAGAATCTATAAGTCCAGAACCACTCCTCATCCTCAGGGGGACCCACACCCTACTCAATATGCTGGGTACTCTGGATCAGCCAAAGAAAGGGCAGTGGAGCCGGCATATAAGTCAGCTGGTCCACACCTACAACTGCACCAAGAATGAGTCCACAGGATCCTCTCCTTATTTCCTCATGTTTGGCCCGACTTCCTGTAGATGTCTGCTTTGGGGTGTCATCAGACATCAGGAAGGACATACCTTAGGTATGAAGAGTTGAAGAGCGCTTACCAGCTGGCTGAACAGGCCTCAAACCGCGCAGGTCAAAGGAACAAAGCTCGGTACGATAGAAGAGTTCCAGAGCACATTGGCCTGGAGACTCATTCACCAATTGGGTCTGCATGGGAAACACAAATTAGCTGATCGATGGCGCTCACAACCCTTCATTGTAGTGGAGAAATTGTCCGCCATGCCTGCTTATCGAGTGAAACTAGAGCGAAATAAAGGGACTACCAAGACTTACCACCGCCAGCATCTGTTACCTATCGGAGAAAATGTCTGTTCCAGAAGTCCTGTGACTGAGATAGTACGGGGTAAAGCAAAGCCCCCAAGGAGGAGTAATCGGCTGTGTCAGCCAGTCAGCCCAGTGATAAACCCTGGGGACAGTGAAAGTGAGTCTACTGGGGACTGGGGACAGGATTACAGCTGGGGCGATGGTCCTGTGCTGGCCAGTGCTGTGTCAGAGGAGAGGAGACCACCTCCTGTGCTGTGTCTGAGGAGAGGAGACCACCTCCTGTGCTGTGTCTGAGGAGAGGAGACCACCTCCTGTGCTGTGTATGTGTCTGAGGAGAGAAGACCACCACCTGTGCTGTGTCAGAGGAGAGGAGACCACCTCCTGTGCTGTGTCTGAGGAGAGGAGACCACCTCCTGTGCTGTGTCTGAGGAGAGAAGACCACCACCTGTGCTGTGTCAGAGGAGAGGAGACCACCTCCTGTGCTGTGTATGTGTCTGAGGAGAGAAGACCACCACCTGTGCTGTGTCAGAGGAGAGGAGACCACCTCCTGTGCTGTGTATGTGTCTGAGGAGAGAAGACCACCACCTGTGCTGTGTCAGAGGAGAGGAGACCACCTCCTGTGCTGTGTCAGAGGAGAGGAGACCACCTCCTGTGCTGTGTAAGAGGAGAGGAGACCACCTCCTGTGCTGTGTCTGAGGAGAGGAGACCACCTCCTGTGCTGTGTCAGAGGAGAGGAGACCACCTCCTGTGCTGTGTCTGAGGAGAGGAGACCACCTCCTGTGCTGTGTCAGAGGAGAGGAGACCACCTCCTGTGCTGTGTCAGAGGAGAGGAGACCACCTCCTGTGCTGTGTCAGAGGAGAGGAGACCACCTCCTGTGCTGTGTCTGAGGAGAGGAGACCACCTCCTGTGCTGTGTCTGAGGAGAGGAGACCACCTCCTGTGCTGTGTCTGAGGAGGGGAGACCCCCTCCTGTGCTGTGTCTGAGGAGAGGAGACCACCTCCTGTGCTGTGTCAGAGGAGAGGAGACCACCTCCTGTGCTGTGTCTGAGGAGAGGAGACCACCTCCTGTGCTGTGTCCGAGGAGAGGAGACCACCTCCTGTGCTGTGTCTGAGGAGAGGAGACCACCTCCTGTGCTGTGTCTGAGGAGAGGAGACCACCTCCTGTGCTGTGTCTGAGGAGAGGAGACCACCTCCTGTGCTGTGTCTGAGGAGAGGAGACCACCTCCTGTGCTGCGTCTGAGGAGAGGAGACCACCGCCTGTGCTGCGTCTGAGGAGAGGAGACCACCTCCTGTGCTGTGTCTGAGGAGAGGAGACCACCTCCTGTGCTGTGTCTGAGGAGAGGAGACCACCTCCTGTGCTGTGTCTGAGGAGAGGAGACCACCTCCTGTGCTGTGTCTGAGGAGAGGAGACCACCTCCTGTGCTGTGTCTGAGGAGAGGAGACCACCGCCTGTGCTGTGTCTGAGGAGACCACCTCCTGTGCTGTGTCTGAGGAGAGGAGACCACCTCCTGTGCTGTGTATGTGTCTGAGGAGAGGAGACCACCACCTGTGCTGTGTCAGAGGAGAGGAGACCACCTCCTGTGCTGTGTCTGAGGAGAGGAGACCACCTCCTGTGCTGTGTCTGAGGAGGGGAGACCCCCTCCTGTGCTGTGTCTGAGGAGAGGAGACCACCTCCTGTGCTGTGTCTGAGGAGAGGAGACCACCTCCTGTGCTGTGTCTGAGGAGAGGAGACCACCTCCTGTGCTGTGTCCGAGGAGAGGAGACCACCTCCTGTGCTGTGTCTGAGGAGAGGAGACCACCACCTGTGCTGTGTCTGAGGAGAGGAGACCACCTCCTGTGCTGTGTCTGAGGAGAGGAGACCACCTCCTGTGCTGTGTCTGAGGAGAGGAGACCACCTCCTGTGCTGCGTCTGAGGAGAGGAGACCACCGCCTGTGCTGCGTCTGAGGAGAGGAGACCACCTCCTGTGCTGTGTCTGAGGAGAGGAGACCACCTCCTGTGCTGTGTCTGAGGAGAGGAGACCACCTCCTGTGCTGTGTCTGAGGAGAGGAGACCACCTCCTGTGCTGTGTCTGAGGAGAGGAGACCACCTCCTGTGCTGTGTCTGAGGAGAGGAGACCACCTCCTGTGCTGTGTCTGAGGAGAGGAGACCACCTCCTGTGCTGTGTCTGAGGAGAGGAGACCACCTCCTGTGCTGTGTCTGAGGAGAGGAGACCACCTCCTGTGCTGTGTCTGAGGAGAGGAGACCACCTCCTGTGCTGTGTCAGAGGAGAGGAGACCACCGCCTGTGCTGTGTCTGAGGAGACCACCTCCTGTGCTGTGTCTGAGGAGAGGAGAGGAGACCACCTCCTGTGCTGTGTCTGAGGTAATAGAGACCTGACAGCTGAGAGAGGAAGGACTGAGCCCAGACATTACCCCCCAGCTCCTGTGTGTCCAGTGAGGAGGATCCTGCCCCCCCCCCTCTGTGAGATCCTGCCCCCCCTCCTCTGTGAGATCCTGCCCCCCCCCTCTGTGAGATCCTGCCCCCCTCCTCTGTGAGATCCTGCCCCCCTCCTCTGTGAGATCCTGCCCCCCCTCTCCCTCTGTGAGATCCTGCCCCCTCCCTCTGTGAGATCCTGCCCCCCCTCCTCTGTGAGATCCTGCCCCCCCCCTCTGTGAGATCCTGCCCCCCCCTCCTCTGTGAGATCCTGCCCCCCCCTCCTCTGTGAGATCCTGCCCCCCCTCTCCCTCTGTGAGATCCTGCCCCCTCCCTCTGTGAGATCCTGCCCCCCCTCCTCTGTGAGATCCTGCCCCCCCCTCTGTGAGATCCTGCCCCCCCCCTCTGTGAGATCCTGCCCCCCTCCTCTGTGAGATCCTGCCCCCCCTCTCCCTCTGTGAGATCCTGCCCCCCCCCTCCCTCTGTGAGATCCTGCCCCCCCCCCCTCTCCCTCTGTGAGATCCTGCCCCCCCTCTGTGAGATCCTGCCCCCCCTCTGTGAGATCCTGCCCCCCCTCTCCCTCTGTGAGATCCTGCCCCCCCCCTCTGTGAGATCCTGCCCCCCCTCTCCCTCTGTGAGATCCTGCCCCCCCCTCTCCCTCTGTGAGATCCTGCCCCCCCTCTCCCTCTGTGAGATCCTGCCCCCCCTCTCCCTCTGTGAGATCCTGCCCCCCCCCCTCTGTGAGATCCTGCCCCCCCCCCCTCTGTGAGATCCTGCCCCCCCCTCTGTGAGATCCTGCCCCCCCCTCTCCCTCTGTGAGATCCTGCCCCCCCCCTTCCCTCTGTGAGATCCTGCCCCCCCCTCTGTGAGATCCTGCCCCCCCCTCCTTCTGTGAGATCCTGCCCCCTCCCTCTGTGAGATCCTGCCCCCCCCTCTGTGAGATCCTGCCCCCCCTCTCCCTCTGTGAGATCCTGCCCCCCCCTCTGTGAGATCCTGCCCCCTCCCTCTGTGAGATCCTGCCCCCCCCTCCCTCTGTGAGATCCTGCCCCCCCTCTCCCTCTGTGAGATCCTGCCCCCCCCCTCTGTGAGATCCTGCCCCCCCTCCTCTGTGAGATCCTGCCCCCCCCTCTGTGAGATCCTGCCCCCCCTCTCCCTCTGTGAGATCCTGCCCCCCCTCTTTGAGATCCTGCCCCCCCCCTCTGTGAGATCCTGCCCCCCCCCCCTCTGTGAGATCCTGCCCCCTCCCTCTGTGAGATCCTGCCCCCTCCCTCTGTGAGATCCTGCCCCCCCCCTCTCCCTCTGTGAGATCCTGCCCCCCCCTCTCCCTCTGTGAGATCCTGCCCCCCCCTCTGTGAGATCCTGCCCCCTCCTCTCCCTCTGTGAGATCCTGCCCCCCCCCTGTGAGATCCTGCCCCCTCCTCTCCCTCTGTGAGATCCTGCCCCCCCCCTCTGTGAGATCCTGCCCCCCCTCTGTGAGATCCTGCCCCCCCCCCTCTCCCTCTGTGAGATCCTGCCCCCCCCTCCTCTGTGAGATCCTGCCCCCCCCCCTCTCCCTCTGTGAGATCCTGCCCCCCCCTCTCCCGCTGTGAGATCCTGCCCCCCCTCTCCCTCTGTGAGATCCTGCCCCCCCTCTCCCTCTGTGAGATCCTGCCCCCCCCCTCTGTGAGATCCTGCCCCCCCTCCTCTGTGAGATCCTGCCCCCCCTTTTGTGAGATCCTGCCCCCCTCTCCCTCTGTGAGATCCTGCCCCCCCCTCTGTGAGATCCTGCCCCCCCTCTCCCTCTGTAAGATCCTGCCCCCCCCTCTGTGAGATCCTGCCCCCCCTCTGTGAGATCCTGCCCCCTCCCTCTGTGAGATCCTGCCCCCCCCTCTCCCTCTGTGAGATCCTGCCCCCCCTCTCCCTCTGTGAGATCCTGCCCCCCCCTCTGTGAGATCCTGCCCCCCCTTCCCTCTGTGAGATCCTGCCCCCCTCCTTCTGTGAGATCCTGCCCCCCCCCCTCCTCTGTGAGATCCTGCCCCCCCCCTTCTGTGAGATCCTGCCCCCCCCTCTGTGAGATCCTGCCCCCCCTCCTCTGTGAGATCCTGCCCCCCCCCTCTGTGAGATCCTGCCCCCCCCTCCTCTGTGAGATCCTGCCCCCCCCCTCCTCTGTGAGATCCTGCCCCACCCCCTCTGTGAGATCCTGCCCCCCCCTCTCCTCTGTGAGATCCTGCCCCCCCCTCTGTGAGATCCTGCCCCCTCCCCCTCTCTGTGAGATCCTGCCCCCTCCCCCCCTCTGTGAGATCCTGCCCCCCCTCCTCTGTGAGATCCTGCCCCCCTCTCCCTCTGTGAGATCCTGCCCCCCTCTCCCTCTGTGAGATCCTGCCCCCCCTCCTCTGTGAGATCCTGCCCCCCCCTTCCCTCTGTGAGATCCTGCCCCCCCCCTCTGTGAGATCCTGCCCCCCCCTCTGTGAGATCCTGCCCCCTCCCCCCCTCTGTGAGATCCTGCCCCCCCCTTCCCTCTGTGAGATCCTGCCCCCCCCCCCTCTGTGAGATCCTGCCCCCACCTTCCCTCTGTGAGATCCTGCCCCCCCCCCCCTCTGTGAGATCCTGCCCCCTCCCCCCCTCTGTGAGATCCTGCCCCCTCCCCCCCTCTGTGAGATCCTGCACTGAGCCTGGGGTGTAGATCAGCAGCAGTAACCCTTTGTATCCTGGCTGGTGAAGCTGTGACTGGTCAGTGACTAATAATCACAGCTTAGACCTTGTGACCCGGTGGATGGTTCCAGATACGAGTCCTTTGTTATTAAGTGCACCAGCAACTTCTATAGCGCCAACGTCCGCAGCAACGGCCCCAAGGTATAGACATTTATCTTACTATCTGGCTGCAGCCTCATATATGACATATAGTCAGTGTGGATGTATGTGCCTCTCACCTCCGAGAGTCCACATGGTTAGAGTGCTCCCACTAGTCACCTCCGAGAGTCCACATGGTTAGAATGCTCCCACTAGTCGCCTCCGAGAGTCCACATGGTTAGAGTGCTCCCACTAGTCGCCTCCGAGAGTCCACATGGTTAGAGTGCTCCCACTAGTCACCTCCGAGAGTCCACATGGTTAGAGTGCTCCCACTAGTCACCTCCTAGAGTCCACATGGTTAGAGTGCTCCCACTAGTCACCTCCGAGAGTCCACATGGTTAGAGTGCTCCCACTAGTCACCTCCGAGAGTCCACATTGTTAGAGTGCTCCCACTAGTCACCTCCTAGAGTCCACATGGTTAGAGTGCTCCCACTAGTCACCTCCTAGAGTCCACATTGTTAGAGTGCTCCCACTAGTCACCTCCGAGAGTCCACATGGTTAGAGTGCTCCCACTAGTCACCTCCTAGAGTCCACATGGTTAGAGTGCTCCCACTAGTCACCTCCTAGAGTCCACATGGTTAGAGTGCTCCCACTAGTCACCTCCTAGAGTTCACATGGTTAGAGTGCTCCCACTAGTCACCTCCTAGAGTCCACATGGTTAGAGTGCTCCCACTAGTCACCTCCTAGAGTTCACATGGTTAGAGTGCTCACGCTAGTCACCTCCTAGAGTCCACATGGTTAGAGTGCTCCCACTAGTCACCTCCTAGAGTTCACATGGTTAGAGTGCTCACGCTAGTCACCTCCTAGAGTCCATATTGTTAGAGTGCTCCCCCTAGTCACCTCCTAGAGTTCACATGGTTAGAGTGCTCACGCTAGTCACCTCCTAGAGTCCACATGGTTAGAGTGCTCATGCTAGTCACCTCCTAGAGTCCATATTGTTAGAGTGCTCCCACTAGTCACCTCCGAGAGTCCACATGGTTAGAGTGCTCCCACTAGTCACCTCCGAGAGTCCACATGGCTAGAGTGCTCCCACTAGTCACCTCCTAGAGTCCACATTGTTAGAGTGCTCCCACTAGTCACCTCCGAGAGTCCACATGGTTAGAGTGCTCCCACTAGTCACCTCCGACAGTCCACATGGTTAGAGTGCTCACACTAGTCACCTCCGAGAGTCCACATGGTTAGAGTGCTCCCACTAGTCACCTCCGAGAGTCCACATGGTTAGAGTGCTCACACCAGTCACCTCCGAGAGTCCACATTGTTAGAGTGCTCCCACTAGTCACCTCCGAGAGTCCACATGGTTAGAGTGCTCCCACCAGTCACCCCCCTTATACCAAACAACCCCCTTCCTGCTGCTGAAGTTTTCCACTGTCAGGGGGAGAGTTCTGTGTGGCCACATTTATGTTTATGTCATATCCAAGGATGAGCAAACTTTTGAAAAGTTTAGTTCGGTTCGATCCCCCGACTTTCCTGAAGTTCAGATTCTGATGAACCGAAAACGTCCCTTGCAACAACGGCCGAATAATTGCAGCTACAATAGTGGGAGTGTGATAGGGGAGACATCTAATAGGGGAGACATCTGATAGAGTATACATCGGATAGGGGAGGCATCTGATAGGGGAGGCATCTGATAGGGGAGACATCTGATAGGGGAGGCATCTGATAGGGGAGACATCTGATAGGGGAGGCATCTGATAGGGGAGACATCTGATAGGGGAGACATCTGATAGAGTATACATCTGATAGGGGAGACATCTGATAGGGGAGACATCTGATAGGGTATACATCTGATAGGGGAGACATCTGATAGGGGAGGCATCTGATAGGGGAGGCATCTGATAGGGTATACATCTGATAGAGTATACATCTGATAGGGGAGACATCTGATAGGGGAGGCATCTGATAGGGGAGGCATCTGATAGGGGAGACATCTGATAGGGGAGACATCTGATAGGGGAAACATCTGATAGGGGAGACATCTGATAGGGGAGACATCTGATAGGGGAAACATCTGATAGGGGAGACATCTGATAGGGGAGGCATCTGATAGGGTATACATCTGATAGGGTATACATCTGATAGGGGAGACATCTGATAGGGGAGGCATCTGATAGGGGAGGCATCTGATAGGGGAGACATCTGATAGGGGAGACATCTGATAGGGGAAACATCTGATAGGGGAGACATCTGATAGGGGAGGCATCTGATAGGGTATACATCTGATAGGGTATACATCTGATAGGGGAGACATCTGATAGGGGAGGCATCTGATAGGGGAGGCATCTGATAGGGGAGGCATCTGATAGGGTATACATCTGATAGAGTATACATCTGATAGGGGAGACATCTGATAGGGGAGGCATCTGATAGGGTATACATCGGATAGGGGAGACATCTGATAGGGGAGACATCTGATAGGGGAGACATCTGATAGGGGAGGCATCTGATGGGGGAGACATCTGATAGGGTATACATCTGATAGAGTATACATCTGATAGGGGAGACATCTGATAGGGGAGGCAACTGATAGGGGAGACATCTGATAGGGGAGGCATCTGATAGAGTATACATCTGATAGGGGAGACATCTGATAGGGGAGACATCTGATAGAGTATACATCGGATAGGGGAGACATCTGATGGGGAGACATCTGATAGGGGAGACATCTGATAGGGGAGGCATCTGATAGGGTATACATCTGATAGGGTATACATCTGATAGGGGAGGCATCTAATAGGGTATACATCTGATAGGGGAGGCATCTGATAGGGGAGACATCTGATAGGGGAGGCATCTAATAGGGTATACATCTGATAGGGGAGGCATCTGATAGGGGAGACATCTGATAGGGGAGGCATCTGATAGGGGAGACATCTGATAGGGGAGGCATCTGATAGGGGAGACATCTGATAGGGTATACATCTGATAGGGGAGGCATCTGATAGGGGAGACATCTGATAGGGGAGACATCTGATAGAGTATACATCTGATAGGGGAGACATCTGATAGGGGAGGCATCTGATAGGGGAGACATCTGATAGAGTATACATCGGATAGGGGAGACATCTGATAGGGGAGACATCTGATAGGGGAGACATCTGATAGGCGAGACATCTGATATGGGAGGCATCTGATAGAGTATACATCTGATAGGGGAGACATCTGATAGGGGAGACATCTGATAGGGGAGGCATCTGATAGGGGAGACATCTGATAGAGTATACATCTGATAGGGGAGACATCTGATAGGGGAGGCATCTGATAGAGTATACATCTGATAGGGGAGGCATCTGATAGAGTATACATCTGATAGGGGAGGCATCTGATAGGGGAGACATCTGTTAGGGGAGGCATCTGATAGGAGAGGCATCTGATAGAGTATACATCTGATAGGGGAGACATCTGATAGGGGAGGCATCTGATAGGGGAGACATCTGATAGGGGAGGCATCTGATAGGGGAGGCATCTGATAGGGGAGACATCTGATAGAGTATACATCGGATAGGGGAGACATCTGATAGGGGAGACATCTGATAGGGTATACATCTGATAGGGGAGGCATCTGATAGGGGAGATATATGATAGAGTATACATCGGATAGGGGAGACAACTGATAGGGGAGACATCTGATGGGGAGACATCTGATAGGGGAGACATCTGATCGGGGAGGCATCTGATAGGGTATACATCTGATAGGGTATACATCTGATAGGGGAGGCATCTGATAGGGTATACATCTGATAGGGGAGGCATCTGATAGAGTATACATCAGATAGGGGAGACATCTGATAGGGGAGACATCTGATAGGGGAGACATCTGATAGGGTATACATCTGATAGAGTATACATCGGATAGGGGAGACATCTGATAGGGGAGGCATCTGATAGGGTATACATCTGATAGGGGAGGCATCTGATAGGGGAGACATCTGATAGAGTATACATCGGATAGGGGAGACATCTGATAGGGGAGACATCTGATGGGGAGACATCTGATAGGGGAGGCATCTGATAGGGGAGATATATGATAGAGTATACATCGGATAGGGGAGACATCTGATAGGGGAGACATCTGATAGGGGAGGCATCTGATAGGGGAGACATCTGATAGGGGAGACATCTGATAGGGGAGGCATCTGATAGGGTATACATCTGATAGGGGAGGCATCTAATAGGGTATACATCTGATAGGGGAGGCATCTGATAGGGGAGACATCTGATAGGGGAGGCATCTGATAGGGTATACATCTGATAGGGGAGACATCTGATAGAGTATACATCGGATAGGGGAGGCATCTGATAGGGGAGACATCTGATAGGGGAGGCATCTGATAGGGTATACATCTGATAGGGGAGACATCTGATAGGGGAGACATCTGATAGGGGAGACATCTGATAGGGGAGACATCTGATAGGGGAGACATCTGATAGAGTATACATCGGATAGGGGAGGCATCTGATAGGGGAGGCATCTGATAGGGGAGACATCTGATAGGGGAGACATCTGATAGGGGAGGCATCTGATAGAGTATACATCTGATAGGGGAGGCATCTGATAGGGGAGACATCTGATAGGGGAGGCATCTGATAGGGGAGACATCTGATAGGGTATACATCTGATAGGGGAGGCATCTGATAGGGGAGGCATCTGATAGGGGAGGCATCTGATAGGGGAGGCATCTGATAGGGGAGGCATCTGATAGGGGAGGCATCTGATAGGGGAGACATCTGATAGGGGAGACATCTGATAGGGGAGGCATCTGATAGGGGAGACATCTGATAGGGGAGGCATCTGATAGGGGAGACATCTGATAGGGGAGACATCTGATAGGGGAGGCATCTGATAGGGGAGGCATCTGATAGGGGAGGCATTTGATAGGGGAGACATCTGATAGAGTATACATCGGATAGGGGAGGCATCTGATAGGGGAGGCATTTGATAGGGGAGGCATCTGATAGGGGAGACATCTGATAGGGGAGACATCTGATAGGGGAGGCATCTGATAGAGTATACATCTGATAGGGGAGACATCTGATAGGGGAGGCATCTGATAGAGTATACATCGGATAGGGGAGACATCTGATAGGGGAGACATCTGATAGGGGAGGCATCTGATAGAGTATACATCGGATAGGGGAGACATCTGATAGGGGAGGCATCTGATGGGGGAGACATCTGATAGGGGAGACATCTGATAGGGGAGGCATCTGATAGGGGAGGCATCTGATGGGGGAGACATCTGATAGGGGAGACATCTGATAGGGTATACATCTGATAGGGGAGACATCTGATAGGGGAGACATCTGATAGGGGAGGCATCTGATAGGGGAGGCATCTGATAGGGTATACATCTGATAGGGGAGACATCTGATAGGGGAGGCATCTGATAGGGGAGGCATCTGATAGAGTATACATCTGATAGGGGAGGCATCTGAGGGGAGGCATCTGATAGAGTATACATCGGATAGGGGAGACATCTGATGGGGGAGACATCTGATAGGGGAGGCATCTGATAGAGTATACATCTGATAGGGGAGACATCTGATAGGGGAGGCATCTGATAGGGGAGACATCTGATAGGGGAGGCATCGGATAGGGGAGACATCTGATAGGGGAGACATCTGATAGGGTATACATCTGATAGAGTATACATCGGATAGGGGAGACAACTGATAGGGGAGACATCTGATAGGGGAGACATCTGATAGGGGAGACATCTGATAGGGGAGGCATCTGATAGGGGAGACATCTGATAGGGGAGACATCTGATAGGGGAGGCATCTGATAGGGGAGACATCTGATAGAGTATACATCGGATAGGGGAGACAACTGATAGGGGAGACATCTGATAGGGGAGACATCTGATAGGGGAGACATCTGATAGGGGAGGCATCTGATAGGGGAGACATCTGATAGGGGAGACATCTGATAGAGTATACATCGGATAGGGGAGACAACTGATAGGGGAGACATCTGATAGGGGAGACATCTGATAGGGGAGACATCTGATAGAGTATACATCTTATAGGGGAGACATCTGATAGGGGAGGCATCTGATAGGGGAGGCATCTGATAGGGGAGACATCTGATAGAGTATACATCTGATAGAGTATACATCTGATAGGGTATACATCTGATAGGGGAGACATCTGATAGAGTATACATCTGATAGGGGAGACATCTGATAGGGGAGACATCTGATAGGGGAGACATGTATGTATTAGAGATGGGTGAGTCCATGTGATTGGATAGGGGTCAGAGTGCTGCTTTATCCCTATTTCCGGAGGCCTCTGTTATGTATTAGAGATGGGTGAGTCCATGTGATTGGATAGGGGTCAGAGTGCTGCTTTATCCCTATTTCCGGAGGCCTCTCTTATGTATTAGAGATGGGTGAGTCCATGTGATTGGATAGGGGTCAGAGTGCTGCTTTATCCCTATTTCCGGAGGCCTCCATTATGTATTAGAGATGGGTGAGTCCATGTGATTGGATAGGGGTCAGAGTGCTGCTTTATCCCTATTTCCGGAGGCCTCTAGTATGTATTAGAGATGGGTGAGTCCATGTGATTGGATAGGGGTCAGAGTGCTGCTTTATCCCTATTTCCGGAGGCCTCCATTATGTATTAGAGATGGGTGAGTCCATGTGATTGGATAGGGGTCAGAGTGCTGCTTTATCCCTATTTCCGGAGGCCTCTCTTATGTATTAGAGATGGGTGAGTCCATGTGATGGGATAGGGGTCAGAGCGCTGCTTTATCCCTATTTCCGGAGGCCTCTCTTATGTATTAGAGATGGGTGAGTCCATGTGATGGGATAGGGGTCAGAGTGCTGCTTTATCCCTATTTCCGGAGGCCTCTCTTATGTATTAGAGATGGGTGAGTCCATGTGATTGGATAGGGGTCAGAGTGCTGCTTTATCCCTATTTCCGGAGGCCTCTCTTATGTATTAGAGATGGGTGAGTCCATGTGATGGGATAGGGGTCAGAGTGCTGCTTTATCCCTATTTCCGGAGGCCTCTCTTATGTATTAGAGATGGGTGAGTCCATGTGATGGGATAGGGGTCAGAGTGCTGCTTTATCCCTATTTCCGGAGGCCTCCATTATGTATTAGAGATGGGTGAGTCCATGTGATTGGATAGGGGTCAGAGTGCTGCTTTATCCCTATTTCCGGAGGCCTCTCTTATGTATTAGAGATAGTAACACACAACTGACTCCGCACATTCGGAGTTCCTAACCACGGATTGCAGGAGGAGAGGCGCTGGCCCTGTTGGACGCCATTTTGTAATCTTTGGTCATTTTCTTTTTGAATCATGTGATATATGTTGTTTTTACATTTTTATGTGAAAATTAAATTCTGAATTTCAGCTGAAGCTTTGTTTTTGCTCTTTTTGTATATTACACTGTACGATAATTGGGTTTTATCGAATATTTAGCATTGGGTTAAGAAAGATCGAGTATGGGAATAACGGGACAGAACCGTAACCGACTATTAGTCACCAGAAGCCATTGGAACGTGTGTGTGATGATGATGATAGTGATGAGGATAGTGATGAGGAGGATGATAGTGATGATGAGGATGATGATAGTGATGATGAGGATGATGATAGTGATGATGATAGTGATGAGGAGGATGATGATAGTGATGATGAGGAGGATGATAGTGATGATGATAGTGATGATGATAGTGATGAGGAGGATGATAGTGATGATGAAGATGATAGTGATGAGGATGATGATAGTGATGAGGATGATGATAGTGATGAGGATGATAGTGATGAGGATGATAGTGATGAGGATGATAGTGATGAGGATGATAGTGATGGGGGTGATAGTGATGAGGATGATAGTGATGAGGATGATAGTGATGAGGATGATAGTGATGAGGATGATAGTGATGAGGATGATAGTGATGAGGATGATGATGAGGATAGTGATGATGAGGATGATAGTGATGAGGATGATGATAGTGATGATGATAGTGATGAGGATGATAGTGATGATGATAGTGATGAGGATGATAGTGATGAGGATAGTGGTGAGGATGATGATGAGGATGATGATAGTGATGATGATAGTGATGATAGTGATGATGATAGTGATGATGATAGTGATGATGATGATGATAGTGATGAGGATGATGTTGAGGATGATGATGATGATGATAGTGATGATGATAGCGATGATGAAGATGAGGAGGATAGTGGTGATGATGATGATGATGAGGATGATGATGATGATAGTGATGAGGATGATGATAGTGATGAGGATGATGATGATGATAGTTATGAGGATATTGATGAGGATAGTGGTGAGGATGATGATGATGATAGTGATGATGATGATAGTGATGATGATAGTGATGATGAAGATGAGGAGGATAGTGGTGATGATGATGATGAGGATGATGATGATGATAGTGATGATGATGATGATGATGATAGTGATGAGGATGATGATGAGGATGATGATGATGATAGTTATGAGGATATTGATGAGGATAGTGGTGAGGATGATGATGATGATAGTGATGATGATAGTGATGATGATGATGAGGAGGATAGTGGTGATGATGATGATAGGGAGGAGGGGGTGTGGTTATAGGGAGGGGGGAGCCTCTGCACAGCCGCTGCCGCCTTCTCCCTCATTGTGCCGGGAAGTTTCCTGGCTGCAGCCGCCGCTTTCATCTCTACAATTTGCCTCCTTTTGTTGCTGCAGAGCTGCACTCCGGCTGTCAGGGAGGCTGGGGGTCTCCTTATTCCTTCGTAATCGGGGGCTGGGGAATAAGCCGCATCCTCTGCGGGAAAAGAACCGCTAATGTGCGACATTAGAGAGCAGCAAGCGGAAGGGGGCTGCCAACAGGTGACCCGACAACACAGAGGGACTGCCGACAGGTGACCCGGCACCCAACAACACAGAGGGACTGCCGACAGGTGACCCGGCACCCAACAACACAGAGGGACTGCCGACAGATGACCCGACAATGCAGAGGGACTGCCGACAGGTGACCCGACAACACAGAGGGACTGCCGACAGGTGACCCGGCACCCAACAACACAGAGGGACTGCCGACAGGTAACCCGGGACCAAACAACACAGAGGGACTGCCGACAGGTGACCCGGCACAAAACAACACAGAGGGACTGCCGACAGGTGACCCGACAACGCAGAGGGACTGCCGACAGGTGACCCGACAACACAGAGGGACTGCCGACAGGTGACCCGGCACCCAACAACACAGAGGGACTGCCGACAGGTGACCCGGCACCCAACAACACAGAGGGACTGCCGACAGGTGACCCGGCACCCAACAACACAGAGGGACTGCCGACAGGTGACCCGACAACACAGAGGGACTGCCGACAGGTGACCCGGCACCCAACAACACAGAGGGACTGCCGACAGGTGACCCGGCACCCAACAACACAGAGGGACTGCCGACAGGTGACCCGGCACAAAACAACACAGAGGGACTGCCGACAGGTGACCCGACAACGCAGAGGGACTGCCGACAGGTGACCCGACAACACAGAGGGACTGCCGACAGGTGACCCGGCACCCAACAACACAGAGGGACTGCCGACAGGTGACCCGGCACCCAACAACACAGAGGGACTGCCGACAGGTGACCCGGCACCCAACAACACAGAGGGACTGCTGACAGGTGACCCGACAACACAGAGGGACTGCCGACAGGTGACCCGGCACCCAACAACACAGAGGGACTGCCGACAGGTGACCCGGCACCCAACAACACAGAGGGACTGCTGACAGGTGACCCGACAATGCAGAGGGACTGCCGACAGGTGACCCGACAACACAGAGGGACTGCCGACAGGTGACCCGGCACCCAACAACACAGAGGGACTGCCGACAGGTAACCCGGGACCAAACAACACAGAGGGACTGCCGACAGGTGACCTGAAACCCAACAACACAGAAGGACTGCCGACAGGTGACCCGACAACACAGAGGGACTGCCGACAGGTGGCCCGACAACACAGAGGGACTGCCGACAGGTAACCCGGCACCCAACAACACAGAGGGACTGCCGACAGGTGACCCGGCACCCGACAACACAGAGGGACTGCCGACAGGTGACCCGGCACCCAACAACACAGAGGGACTGCCGACAGGTGACCCGGCAACACAGAGGGACTGCCGACAGGTGACCCAGCACCCAACAACACATAGGGACTGCCGACAGGTGACCCGGCAACACAGAGGGACTGCCGACAGGTGACCCGGCAACACAAAGGGACTGCCGACAGGTGACCCGGCACCCAACAACACATAGGGACTGCCGACAGGTGACCCGGCACCCGACAACACAGAGGGACTGCCGACAGGTGACCCGGCACCCAACAACACAGAGGGACTGCCGACAGGTGACCCGGCACCCAACAACACAGAGGGACTGCCGACAGGTGACCCGGCACCCAACAACACAGAGGGACTGCCGACAGGTAACCCGGCACCCAACAACACAGAGGGACTGCCGACAGGTGACCCGGCACCCAACAACACAGAAGGACTGCCGACAGGTGACCCGACAACACAGAGGGACTGCTGACAGGTGACCCAGCACCCAACAACACAGAGGGACTGCCGACAGGTGACCCGGCACCCAACAACACAGAGGGACTGCCGACAGGTGACCCGGCACCCAACAACACAGAGGGACTGCCGACAGGTGATCCTGCAGCTGAGGGCTCCTTCTGGCACTTTCCAACTCTTTGCTCTTCCACTTAAGTAACAAGCTGAGGAGTTCTGCTGCGGAGGAACCGGGCACCTCTGAATTCTGCACTTTATGACCCAGACGGCGAGGTGAGTGCGAGACTGGAGGACTCCTGTGTATGGGGGCAGATGCGGGGGTCTCCTGTGTATGGGGGGGGTCTCCTGTGTATGGGGGGGCAGGTGCGGGGGTCTCCTGTGTATGGGGGGGCAGGTGCGGGGGTCTCCTGTGTATGGGGGGGCAGGTGGGGGGGTCTCCTGTTTATGGGGGCAGATGCGGGGGTTCCTGTGTATGGGGGGGCAGGTGCAGGGGTCTCCTGTGTATGGGGGGGCAGGTGCGGGGGTCTCCTGTGTATGGGGGGGCAGGAGCGGGGGTCTCCTGTGTATGGGGGCAGGTGCGGGGGTCTCCTGTGTATGGGGGCAGATGCGGGGGTCTCCTGTTTATGGGGGCAGATGCGGGGGTCTCCTGTGTATGGGGGGGCAGGTGCGGGGGTCTCCTGTGTATGGGGGGCAGGTGCGGGGGTCTCCTGTGTATGGGGGGCAGGTGCGGGGGTCTCCTGTGTATAGGGGCAGGTGCGGAGGTCTCCTGTGTATGGGGGCAGGTGCGGGGGTCTCCTGTGTATGGGGGGGCAGGTGCGGGGGTCTCCTGTGTATGGGGGCAGATGCGGGGGTCTCCTGTGTATGGGGGGGCAGGTGCGGGGGTCTCCTGTGTATGGGGGGGCAGGTGCGGGGGTCCCCTGTGTATGGGGGCAGGTGCGGGGTCTCCTGTGTATGGGGGCAGGTGCGGGGGTCTCCTGTGTATGGGGAGGTCTCCTGTGTATGGGGAGGCAGGTGCGGGGGTCCCCTGTGTATGGGGGCAGGTGCGGGGGTCTCCTGTGTATGGGTAGGCAGGTGCGGGGGTCTCCTGTGTATGGGGGGGCAGGTGCGGGGGTCTCCTGTGTATGGGGGGGGGCAGGTGCGGGGGTCTCCTGTGTATGGGGGGGCAGGTGCGGGGGTCTCCTGTGTATGGGGGGGCAGGTGCGGGGGTCTCCTGTGTATGGGGGGGCAGGAGCGGGGGTCTCCTGTGTATGGGGGCAGGTGCGGGGGTCTCCTGTGTATGGGGGCAGGTGCGGGGGTCTCCTGTGTATGGGGGGGCAGGTGCGGGGGTCTCCTGTGTATGGGGGCAGGTGCGGGGGTCTCCTGTGTATGGGGGGGCAGGTGCGGGGGTCTCCTGTGTATGGGGGGGGCAGGTGCGGGGGTCTCCTGTGTATGGGGGGGCAGGTGCGGGGGTCTCCTGTGTATGGGGGGGTCTCCTGTGTATGGGGGCAGGTGCGGGGTCTCCTGTGTATGGGGGGGCAGGTGCGGGGGTCTCCTGTGTATGGGGGGCAGGTGCGGGGGTCTCCTGTGTATGGGGGGGGGCAGGTGCGGGGGTCTCCTGTGTATGGGGAGGTCTCCTGTGTATGGGGGGCAGGTGCGGGGGTCTCCTGTGTATGGGGGGGGGGGAAGGTGCGGGGGTCTCCTGTGTATGGGGGGGGGGAAGGTGCGGGGGTCTCCTGTGTATGGGGGGGGCAGGTGCGGGGGTCTCCTTTGTATGGGGGCAGGTGCGGGGGTCTCCTGTGTATGGGAGCAGGTGCGGGGGTCTCCTGTGTATGGGGGGGCAGGTGCGGGGGTCTCCTGTGTATAGGGGGGGCAGGTGCGGGGGTCTCCTGTGTATGGGGGCAGGTGCGGGGGTCTCCTGTGTATGGGGGCAGGTGCGGGGGTCTCCTGTGTATGGGGGGGCAGATGCGGGGGTCTCCTGTGTATGGGGGGGGCAGGTGCGGAGGTCTCCTGTGTATGGGGGGGGCAGGTGCGGGGGTCTCCTGTGTATGGGGGGGGCAGGTGCGGGGTCTCCGGTGTATGGGGGGGCAGGTGCGGGGGTCTCCTGTGTATGGGGGCAGATGCAGGGGTCCCCTGTGTATAGGGGGGCAGGTGCGGGGGTCTCCTGTGTATAGGGGGGGCAGGTGCGGGGGTCTCCTGTGTATAGGGGGGCAGGTGCGGGGGTCTCCTGTGTATGGGGGGGTCTCCTGTGTATGGGGGCAGGTGCGGGGGTCTCCTGTGTATGGGGGCAGGTGCGGGGGTCTCCTGTGTATGGGGGGCAGGTGCGGGGGTCTCCTGTGTATGGGGGGGGGGCAGGTGCAGGGGTCTCCTGTGTATGGGGGCAGGTGCGGGGGTCTCCTGTGTATGGGGGGGCAGGTGCGGGGGTCTCCTGTGTATGGGGGGGCAGGTGCGGGGGTCTCCTGTGTATGGGGGCAGGTGCGGGGGTCTCCTGTGTATGGGGGCAGGTGCGGGGGTCTCCTGTGTATGGGGGGCAGGTGCGGGGGTCTCCTGTGTATGGGGGGCAGGTGCGGGGGTCTCCTGTGTATGGGGGCAGTGTGCGGGGGTCTCCTGTGTATGGGGGGGCAGGTGCGGGGGTCTCCTGTGTATGGGGGCAGGTGCGGGGGTCTCCTGTGTATGGGGGGGGGGGGAAGGTGCGGGGGTCTCCTGTGTATGGGGGGGCAGGTGCGGGGGTCTCCTGTGTATGGGGGCAGGTGCGGGGGTCTCCTGTGTATGGGGGGGGGGGCAGGTGCGGGGGTCTCCTGTGTATGGGGGCAGATGCGGGGGTCTCCTGTGTATGGGGGGCAGGTGCTTGGGTCTCCTGTGTATGGGGGGAAGGTGCGGGGGTCTCCTGTGTATGGGGGAAGGTGCGGGGGTCTCCTGTGTATGGGGGGGGCAGGTGCGGGGGTCTCCTGTGTATGGGGGGGGTCTCCTGTGTATGGGGGGGGGGGGGGAAGGTGCGGGGGTCTCCTGTGTATGGGGGCAGGTGCGGGGGTCTCCTGTGTATGGGGTGGCAGATGCGGGGGTCTCCTGTGTATGGGGGGGGGCAGGTGCGGGGGTCTCCTGTGTATGGGGGGGCAGATGCGGGGGTCTCCTGTGTATGGGGGCAGGTGCGGGGGTCTCCTGTGTATGGGGGGGCAGGTGCGGGGGTCTCCTGTGTATGGGGGGGCAGGTGCGGGGGTCTCCTGTGTATGGGGGGGGCAGGTGCGGGGGTCTCCTGTGTATGGGGGCAGGTGCGGGGGTCCCCTGTGTATAGGGGGGGCAGGTGCGGGGGTCTCCTGTGTATAGGGGGGGGCAGGTGCGGGGGTCTCCTGTGTATGGGGGGGCAGGTGCGGGGGTCTCCTGTGTATGGGGGGGTCTCCTGTGTATGGGGGCAGGTGCGGGGGTCTCCTGTGTATGGGGGCAGGTGCGGGGGTCTCCTGTGTATGGGGGGCAGGTGCGGGGGTCTCCTGTGTATGGGGGGCAGGTGCGGGGGTCTCCTGTGTATGGGGGCCTCCTGTGTATGGGGGCAGGTGCGGGGGTCTCCTGTGTATGGGGGGGGGCAGGTGCGGGGGTCTCCTGTGTATGGTGGGAAGGTGCGGGGGTCTCCTGTGTATGGGGGGGGGGGCAGGTGCGGGGGTCTCCTGTGTATGGGGGGGGTCTCCTGTGTATGGGGGGGGGGCAGGTTCGGGGGTCTCCTGTGTATGGGGGGGCAGGTGCGGCGGTCTCCTGTGTATGGGGGGGCAGGTGCGGGGGGTCTCCTGTGTATGGGGGAAGGTGCGGGGGTCTCCTGTGTATGGGGGAAGGTGCGGGGGTCTCCTGTGTATGGGGGGCAGGTGCGGGGGTCTCCTGTGTATGGGGGGGCAGGTGCGGTGGGTCTCCTGTGTATGGGGGGCAGGTGCGGGGTCTCCTGTTGTATGGGGGCAGGTGCGGGGGTCTCCTGTGTATGGGGGCAGGTGCGGGGGTCTCCTGTGTATGGGGGGGCAGGTGCGGGGGTCTCCTGTGTATGGGGGCAGGTGCGGGGGTTTCCTGTGTATGGGGGGCAGGTGCGGGGGTTCTCCTGTGTATGGGGGGGCAGGTGCGGGGGTATCCTGTGTATGGGGGCAGGTGCGGGGTCTCCTGTGTATGGGGGGGGGCAGTTGCGGGGGTCTCCTGTGTATGGGGGGCAGGTGCGGGGGTCTCCTGTGTATGGGGGGGCAGGTGCGGGGTTCTCCTGTGTATGGGGGGCAGGTGCGGGGTCTCCTGTGTATTGGGGCAGGTGCGGGGTCTCCTGTGTATGGGGGGGCAGGTGCGGGGGTCTCCTGTGTATGGGGGGCAGGTGCGGGGGTCTCCTGTGTATGGGGGGCAGGTGCGGGGTGTCTCCTGTGTATGGGGGGCAGGGTGCGGGGGTCTCCTGTGTATGGGGGGGGGCAGGTGCAGGGGGTCTCCTGTGTATGGTGGGGGGTCTCCTGTGTATGGGGGGGCAGGTGCGGGGGTCTCCTGTGTATGGGGGGGGTGCAGGGGGGGTGCGGGGGTCTCCTGTGTATGGGGGGGGCAGGTGCGGGGGTCTCCTGTGTATGGGGGGGGCAGGTGGCGGGGGTCTCCTGTTGTATGGGGGGGGCAGTTGCGGGTGGTTTCCTGTGTATGGGGGGCAGGTGCGGGGTCTCCTGTGTATGGGGGGCAGGTGCGGGGGTCTCCTGTGTATGGGGGGGCAGGTGCGGGGGTCTCCTGTGTATGGGGGCAGGTGCGGGGGGTTCTCCTGTGTATGGGGGGACAGGGTGCGGGGGTCCTCCTGTGTATGGGGGCAGGTGCGGGGGTCTCCTGTGTATGGGGGGGGGGGGCAGGTGCGGGGTCTCCTGTGTATGGGGGGGCAGGTGCGGGGGTCTCCTGTGTATGGGGGGGGCAGGTGCGGGGGTCTCCTGTGTATGATGGCAGGTGCCGGGGTCTCCTGTGTATGGGGGGGCAGATGCGGGGGTCTCCTGTGTATGGGGGGGCAGGTGCGGGGGTCTCCTGTGTATGGGGGGCAGGTGCGGGGGTCTCCTGTGTATGGGGGGGCAGGTGCGGGGGTCTCCTGTGTATGGGGGGCAGGTGCAGGGGTCTCCTGTGTATGGGGGCAGGTGCGGGGGTCTCCTGTGTATGGGGGCAGGTGCAGGGGTCTCCTGTGTATGGGGGGGCAGGTGCGGGGGTCTCCTGTGTATGGGGGGGTCTCCTGTGTATGGGGGGGGCAGGTGCGGGGGTCTCCTGTGTATGGGGGCAGGTGCGGGGGTCTCCTGTGTATGGGGGGCAGGTGCGGGGGTCTCCTGTGTATGGGGGGGCAGGTGCGGGGGTCTCCTGTGTATGGGGGGCAGGTGCGGGGGTCTCCTGTGTATGGGGGAAGGTGCGGGGGTCTCCTGTGTATGGGGGGGGGGGGCAGGTGCGGGGGTCTCCTGTGTAGGGGGGGGAAGGTGCGGGGGGGTCCCTGTGTATGGGGGGGCAGGTGCGGGGGTCTTCCTGTGTATGGGGGCAGGTGCGGGGGTCTACTGTGTATGGGGGCAGGTGCGGGGGTCTCCTGTGTATGGTGGGGCAGGTGCGGGGGTCTCCTGTGTATGGGGTGGAAGGTGCGGGGGTCTCCTGTGTATGGGGGGGCCAGGTGCGGGGGTCTCCTGTGTATGGGGGGCAGGTGCGGGGGGTCTCCTGTGTATGGGGGGGGGCAGGTGCGGGGGGTGTCCTGTGTATGGGGGCAGGGTGCGGGGGTCTCCTGTGTATGGGGGGGCAGGTGCGGGGGGTCTCCTGTGTATGGGGGGCAGGTGCGGGGCTCCTGTGTATGGGGGGGCAGGTGCGGGCGGTCTCACTGTGTATGGGGGGGGCAGGTGCGGGGGTCTCCTGTGTATGGGGGCAGGTGCGGGGGTCTCCTGTGTATGGGGGCAGGTGCGGGGGTCCTCCTGTGTATGGGGGGCAGGTGCGGGGGTCTCCTGTGTATGGGGGGCAGGTGCGGGGGTCTCCTGTGTATGGGGGCAGGTGAGGGGGTCTCCTGTGTATGGGGGCAGGTGCGGGGGGTCTCCTTGTGTATGGGGACAGGTGCGGGGGTCTCCTGTGTATGGGGGCAGGTGCGGGGGTCTCCTGTGTATGGGGGGTGGAAGGTGGGGGGACTCCTGTGTATGGGGGCAGGTGCGGGGGTCTCCTGTGTATGGGGGGGCAGGTGCGGGGGTCTCCTGTGTATGGGGGCAGGTGCGGGGGTCTCCTGGGTATGGGGGCAGGTGCGGGGTCTCCTGTGTATGGGGGGGCAGGTGCGGGGGTCTCCTGTGTATGGGGGGAAGGTGCGGGGGTCTCCTGTGTATGGGGGCAGGTGCGGGGGTCTCCTGTGTATGGGGGGGGGGAAGGTGCGGGGGTCTCCTGTGTATGGGGGGGCAGGTTGCGGGGTCTCCTGTGTATGGGGGCAGGTGCGGGGGTCTCCTGTGTATGGGGGGGGGGGCAGGTGCGGGGGTCTCCTGTGTATGGGGGGGCAGGTGCGGGGGTCTCCTGTGTATGGGGGCAGGTGCGGGGGTCTCCTGTGTATGGGGGGGCAGGTGCGGGGGTCTCCTGTGTATGGGGGGCAGGTGCTTGGGTCTCCTGTGTATGGGGGGAAGGTGCGGGGGTCTCCTGTGTATGAGGGGCAGGTGCGGGGGTCTCCTGTGTATGGGGGGCAGGTGCGGGGGTCTCCTGTGTATGGTGGGAAGGTGCGGGGGTCTCCTGTGTATGGGGGGGGCAGGTGCGGGGGTCTCCTGTGTATGGGGGGGTCTCCTGTGTATGGGGGGGGGGGGTAGGTGCCGGGGTCTCCTGTGTATGGGGGGGCAGGTGCGGGGGTCTCCTGTGTATGGGGGCAGGTGCGGGGGTCTCCTGTGTATGGGGGACAGGTGCGGGGGGTCTCCTGTGTATGGGGGCAGGTGCGGGGGGTCTCCCTGTGTATGGGGGCAGGTGCAGGGGTCTCCTGTGTATGGGGGGCAGGTGCGGGGGGTCTCCTGTGTATGGGGGGGCAGGTGCGGGGGTCCTCCTGTGTATGGGGGGGCAGGTGCGGGGTCTCATGTGTATGGGGGGCAGGTGCGGGGGTCTCCTGTGTATGGGGGGCAGGTGCGGGGGTCTCCTGTGTATGGTGGGGGGCATGGTGCGGGGGTCTCCTGTGTATGGGGCAGGTGCGGGGGTCTCCTGTGTATTGGGGTGGCAGGTGCCGGGGGTCTCCTGTGTATTGGGGGGGGCAGGTTGCGGGGGTCTCCTGTGTATTGGGGGGCTAGATGCGGGGTCTCCTGTGTTATGGGGGGGCAGGTGCGAGGGAGTCTCCTGTGTATGGGGGGGCAGGTGCGGGGGTCTCCTGGTGTATGGGGGGGCAGGTGCGGGGGTCTCCTGTGTATGGGGGCAAGGTGCGGGGGTCTCCTGTGTTGGGGGGCAGGTGCGGGGGGTCCTCCTGTGTATGGGGGCAGGTGCGGGGGTCTCCTGTGTATGGGGGGCAGGTGCGGGGGTCTCCTGTGTAATGGGTAGGGCAGGTGCGGGGGTCTCCTGTGTATGGGGGCAGGTGCGGGGGTCTCCTGTGTATGGGGGGCAGGTGCGGGGGTCTCCTGTGTATGGGGGACAGGTGCGGGGGTCTCCTGTGTATGGGGGGGGCAGGGGCGGGGGTCTCCTGGTGTATGGGGGGGGGCGGGGTCTCCTGTGTATGGGGGCGGGGGGGCAGGGTTCGGGGGGTCCCTGTGTATGGGGGGGCAGGTGGCCTGGGGGTCTCCTGTGTATGGGGGGGGCAGGTGCGGGGGGTCTCCTGTGTATATTGGGGGGGGAAGGGTGCGGGGGGTCTCCTGTGTATGGGGGGCAGGTGCCAGGGGGTCTCCTGTGTATGGGGGGCCAGGGGGGGCGGGGTCTCCTGTGTATGGGGGCAGGTTGCGGGGGTCTCCTGTGTATGGGGGGAGGTGTGCGGGGGGTCCTCCTGTGTATGGGGGCAGGTGCGGGGGTCTCTGTGTATGGGGGGGGCAGTGCGGGGGTCTCCTGTGTATGGGGGGGCAGGTCGCGGGGGTCTCCTGTGTATGGGGGGGCAGGTGCGGGGTCTCCTGTGTATGGGGGGCAGGTGCGGGGGTCTCCTGTGTATGGGGGGCAGGTGCGGGGGTCTCCTGTGTATGGAGGGGGCAGGTGCGGGGGGTCTCCTGTGTATGGATGGCAGGTGCGGGGGTCTCCTGTGTATGGGGGGGCAGGTGCGGGGGTCTCCTGTGTATGGGGGGCAGGTGCGGGGGTCTCCTGTGTATGGGGGGCAGGTGCGGGGTCTCCTGTGTATGGGGGGGGCAGGTGCGGGGGTCTCCTGTGTATGGGGGGGCAGTGTGCGGGGGTCTCCTGTGTATGGGGGCAGGTGCGGGGGTCTCCTGTGTATGGGGGGGCAGGTGCGGGGGTCTCCTGTGTATGGGGGGGCAGGTGCGGGGGTCTCCTGTGTATGGGGGGGCAGGTGCGGGGGTCTCCTGTGTATGGGGGAAGGTGCGGGGGTCTCCTGTGTATGGGGGGCAGGTGCGGGGGTCTCCTGTGTATGGGGGGGCAGGTGCGGGGGTCTCCTGTGTATGGGGGGGCAGGTGCAGGGGTCTCCTGTGTATGGGGGGGGGGGCAGGTGCGGAAGTCTCCTGTGTATTGGGGCAGGTGCGGGGGTCTCCTGTGTATGGGGGGGCAGTTGCGGGGGTCTCCTGTGTATGGGGGGGCAGGTGCGGGGGTCTCCTGTGTATGGGGGCGCAGGTGCGGGGGTCTCCTGTGTATGGGGGGGCAGGTGCGGGGGTCTCCTGTGTATTGGGGCAGGTGCGGGGGTCTCCTGTGTATGGGGGGGCAGGTGCGGGGTCTCGTGTGTATGGGGGGGCAGGTGCGGGGGTCTCCTGTGTATGGGGGGGCAGGTGCGGGGGTCTCCTGTGTATGGGGGGGGCAGGTGCGGGGGTGGTCTCCTGTGTATGGGGGGGGTCTCCTGTGTATGGGGGGCAGGTGGCGGGGGTCTCCTGTGTATGGGGGGGGGTTCTCCTGTGTATGGGAGGGGCAGGTTCGGGGGTCTCACTGTGTAGTTGGGGGGGGCAGATGTCCGGGGGTCTCCTGTGTATGGGGGGCAGGTGCGGGGGGTCTCCTGTGTATGGAGGGCAGGTGAGGGGGTCTCCTGTGTAATGGGGTGGGGGGGCAGGTGGCGGGGGTCTCCTGTGTATGGGGGGCAGGTGCGGTGGGTCCTCCTGTGTAGATGGGGGGGCAGGATGCGGGGGTCTCCGTGTGTATGGGGGGGCAGGTGCGGGGGTCTCCTGTGTATGGGTGGGCAGGTGCGGGTGTTGTCTCCTGTGTAATGGGGGGGCAGGTGCGGGGGTCTCCTGTGTTAATGGGGGGGGCAGGGCGGGGGTCTCCTGGGTATGGGGGGGCAGGTGCGGGGGTCCTTCCTGTGTATGGGGGGGCAGATTGTGGCGGGGGTCTCCCTTTGTAGTGGGGGGCAGGTGCGGGGGTCTCCTGTGTATGGGGGGGGCAGGTGCGGGGGTCTCCTGTGTATGGGGGGAAGGTGCGGGGGGTCTCCTGTGTATGGGGGGCAGGTGCGGGGGTCTCCTGTGTATGGGGGGGCAGGTGCGGGGGTCTCCTGTGTATGGGGGGCAGGTGCAGGGGTCTCCTGTGTATGGGGGGGCAGGTGCGGGGGTCTCCTGTGTATGGGGGGGTCTCCTGTGTATGGGGGGGGGCAGGTGCGGGGGGTCTCCTGTGTATGGGGGCAGGTGCGGGGGTCTCCTGTGTATGGGGGCAGGTGCGGGGGTCTCCTGTGTATGGGGGGAAGGTGCGGGGGTCTCCTGTGTATGGGAAGGCAGGTGCGGGGGTCTCCTGTGTATGGGGGCAGGTGCGGGGGTCTCCTGTGTATGGGGGGGCAGGTGCGGGGGTCTCCTGTGTATGAGGGGAAGGTGCGGGGGTCTCCTGTGTATGGGGGGGCAGGTGCGGGGGTCTCCTGTGTATGGGGGCAGGTGCGGGGTCTCCTGTGTAGGGGGGGGGGGGCAGGTGCGGGGGTGTCCTGTGTAATGGGGGGGGCAGGTGCGGGGGGTCTCCTGTGTATGGGGGGGCAGGTGCGGGGGTCTCTCCGGTGTATGGGGGGGCAGGTGCGGGGGTCTCCTGTGTATGGGGGCAGATGCAGGGGTCCCCTGTGTATAGGGGGGGCAGGTGGGGGGGTCTCCTGTGTATAGGGGGGGCAGGTGCGGGGGTCTCCTGTGTATGGGGGGGTCTCCTGTGTATGGGGGCAGGTGCGGGGGTCTCCTGTGTATGGGGGGGGCAGGCGCGGGGGTCTCCTGTGTATGGGGGGGGGCAGGCGCGGGGGTCTCCTGTGTATGGGGGGGCAGGTGCGGGGGGTCTCCTGTGTATGGGGGCAGGTGCGGGGGTACTCCTGTGTATGGGGGGCAGGTGCGGGGGTCTCCTGTGTATGATGGGGGGGCAGGTGCGGGGGTCTCCTGTGTATGGGGGGGCAGGTGCGGGGGTCTCCTGTGTATGGGGGGGGCAGGTGCGGGGGTCTCCTGTGTATGGGGGGGCAGGTGCGGGGGTCTCCTGTGTATGGGGGGGCAGGTGCGGGGGTCTCCTGGGTATGGGGGGGGGCAGGTGCGGGGGTCTCCTGTGTATGGGGGCGGAGGTGCGGGGGTCTCCTGTGTATGGGGGGCAGGTGCGGGGGTCTCCGTGTAGTGTATGGGGGGGCAGGTGCGGGGGTCTCCTGTGTATGGTTCCTGTGTATGGGGGGCAGGTGCAGGGGTCTCCTGTGTATGGGGGGCAGGTGCGGGGGTCTCCTGTGTATGGGGGGGCAGGTGCAGGGGTCTCCTGTGTATGGGGGGCAGGTGCGGGGGTCTCCGGTGTATGGGGGGCAGGTGCGGGGGTCTCCTGTGTATGGGGGGGCAGGTGCGGGGGTCTCCTGTGGTATGGGGGGGGGGCAGGTGCGGGGGTCTCCTGTGTATGGGGGGGGGCAGGTGCGGGGGTCTCCTGTGTATGGGGGGTAGGTGCGGGGTCTCCTGTGTATGGGGGGCAGGTGCGGGGGGCTCCTGTGTATGGGGGGCAGGTGCGGGGGTCACCTGTGTATGGGGGGGGCAGGTGCGGGGGTCACCTGTGTATGGGGGGGCAGGTGCGGGGGTCTCCTGTGTATGGGGGGGCAGGTGCGGGAGTCTCCTGTGTATGGGGGGGCAGGTGCGGGGTCTCCTGTGTATGGGGGGGCAGGTGCAGGGGTACTCCTGTGTATGGGGGAAGGTGCGGGGGGTCTCCTGTGTATGGGGGGGCAGGTGCGGGGGTCTCCCTGTGTATGGGGGGGCAGGTGCGGGGGTCTCCTGTGTATGGGGGGGCAGGTGCGGGGGTCTCCTGTGTATGGGGGGGCAGGTGCAGGGGTCTCCTGTGTATGGGGGAAGGTGCGGGGGTCTCCTGTGTATGGGGGGGCAGGTGCGGGGGTCTCCTGTGTATGGGGGGCAGGTGCGGGGGTCTCCTGTTGTATGGGGGCAGGTGCGGGGGGTCTCCTGTGTATGGGGGGAAGGTGCGGGGGGTCTCCTGTGTATGGGGGGGCAGGTGCGGGGTCTCCTGTGTATGGGGGGGCAGGTGCGGGGGGTCTCCTGTGTATGGGGGGGGCAGGTGCAGGGGTCTCCTGTGTATGGGGGGCAGGTGCGGGGGGTCTCCTGTGTATGGGGCAGGTGCGGGGGTCTCCTGTGTATGGGGGGCAGGTGCGGGGGTCTCCTGTGGATGGGGGGGCAGGTGCGGGGTCTCCTGTGTATGGGGGCAGGTGCGGGGCGGGGTCATCCTGTGTATTGGGGGGGCAGGTGCGGGGGTCGCCTGTGTATGGGGGGGCAGGTGCGGGGGGTCTCCTGTGTATGGGGGGGGCAGGTGCGGGGGTCTCCTGTGTATGGGGGGGCAGGTGCGGGGGTCTCCTGTGTATAGGGGCAGGTGCGGAGGTCTCCTGTGTATGGGGGGGGCAGGTTGCGGGGGGTCTCCTGTGTAGGGGGGGGGCAGGTGCGGGGGTCTCCTGTGTATGGGGGGGGGCAGGTGCGGGGGTCTCCTGTGTATGGGGGGGCAGGTGCGGGGGTCTCCTGTGTATGGGGGGGCAGGTGCGGGGTCTCCTGTGTATGGGGGGGGGCAGGTGCGGGGGTCTCCTGTGTATGGGGGGGCAGGTGCGGGGTCTCCTGTGTATGGGGGGGCAGGTGCGGGGGTCTCCTGTGTATGGGGGGGGTCTCCTGTGTATGGGGGGGCAGGTGCGGGGTCTCCTGTGTATGGGGGCAGGTGCGGGGGTCTCTTGCGCTCCGGCCTCCCCCTCCTCTCTATGGTCTCCTCTGTGGTATAGAGGTGATGGGGCGCTCCGGCCTCCCCCTCCTCTCTATGGTCTCCTCTGTGGTATAGAGGTGATGGGGCGCTCCGGCCTCCCCCTCCTCTCTATGGTCTCCTCTGTGGTATAGAGGTGATGGGGTGCTCCGGCCTCCCCCTCCTCTCTATGGTCTCCTCCGTGGTATATAGAGGTGATGGGGCGCTCCGGCCTCCCCTCCGCTCTATGGTCTCCTCCGTGGTATAGAGGTGATGGGGCGCTCCGGCCTCCCCCTCCTCTCTATGGTCTCCTCTGTGGTATAGAGGTGATGGGGCGCTCCGGCCCTCCCCCCTCCTCTCTATGGTCTCCTCTGTGGTATAGAGGTGATGGGGCGCTCCGGCCTCCCCCTCCCCTCTCTATGGTCTCCTCTGTGGTATAGAGGTGATGGGCGCTCCTCGGCCTCCCCCTCCTCTCTATGGTCTCCGTGGTATAGAGGTGATGGGGGCGCTCCGGCCTCCCCCTCCTCTCTATGGTCTCCTCATGTGGTATAGAGGTGATGGGGCGCTCCGGCCTCCCCCTCCTCTCTATGGTCTCCTCTGTGGTATAGAGTTGATGGGTGCTCCGGCCTCCCCTCCTCTCTATGGTCTCCTCTGTGGTATAGAGTGGATGGGGCGCTCCGGCCTCCCCCTCCCTCTCTATGGTCTCCTCTGTGGTATAGAGGTGATGGGGCGCTCCGGCCTCCCCCTCCCTCTCTATGGTCTCCTCTGTGGTATAGAGGTGATGGGGTGCTCCGGCCTCCCCCTCCTCTCTATGGTCTCCGTGGTATAGAGGTGATGGGGCGCTCCGGTCTCCCCCTCCTCTCTATGGTCTCCTCTGTGGTATAGAGGTGATGTGGCGCTCCGGCCTCCCCCTCCTGTCTATGGTCTCCTCTGTGGTATAGAGGTGATGGGGCGCTCCGGTCTCCCCCCTCCTCTCTATGGTCTCCTCTGTGGTATAGAGGTGATGGGGCGCTCCGGCCTCCCCCCTCCTCTCTATGGTCTCCTCTGTGGTATAGAGGTGATGGGGCGCTCCGGCCTCCCCCTCCCTCTCTATGGTCTCTGTGGTATAGAGGTGATGGGGCGCTCCGGCCTCCCCCTCCTCTCTATGGTCTCCTCCGTGGTATAGAGGTGATGGGGCGCTCCGGCCTCCCCCCTCCTCTCTATGGTCTCCTCCGTGGTATAGAGGTGATGGGGCGCTCCGGCCTCCCCCTCCTCTCTATGGTCTCCTCTGTGGTATAGAGGTGATGGGGCGCTCCGGCCTCCCCCTCCTCTCTATGGTCTCCTCTGTGGTATAGAGGTGATGGGGCGCTCCGGCCTCCCCCTCCTCTCTATGGTCTCCTCTGTGGTATAGAGGTGATGGGGCGCTCCGGCCTCCCCCTCCTCTCTATGGTCTCCTCTGTGGTATAGAGGTGATGGGGTGCTCCGGCCTCCCCCTCCTCTCTATGGTCTCCTCTGTGGTATAGAGGTGATGGGGCGCTCCGGCCTCCCCCTCCTCTCTATGGTCTTCTCTGTGGTATAGAGGTGATGGGGCGCTCCGGCCTCCCCCTCCCTCTCTATGGTCTTCTGTGTGGTATAGAGGTGATGGGGCGCTCCGGCCCCCCCCCTCTCTATGGTCTCTTCTGTGGTATAGAGGTGATGGGGCGCTCCGGCCTCCCCCTCCTCTCTATGGTCTCCTCTGTGGTATAGAGGTGATGGGGCGCTCCGGCCTCCCCCTCCTCTCTATGGTCTCCTCTGTGGTATAGAGGTGATGGGGCGCTCCGGCCTCCCCCTTCTCTCTATGGTCTCCGTGGTATAGAGGTGATGGGGCGCTCCGGCCTCCCCCTCCCTCTCTATGGTCTCCTCTGTGTATAGAGGTGATGGGGCGCTCCGGCCTCCCCTCCTCTCTATGGTCTCCTCTGTGTATAGAGGTGATGGGGCGCTCCGGCCTCCCCCTCCCTCTCTATGGTCTCCTCTGTGGTATAGAGGTGATGGGGCGCTCCGGCCTCCCCCTCCTCTCTATGGTCTCCTCTGTGGTATAGAGGTGATGGGGCGCTCTCGGCCTCCCCCTCCTCTCTATGGTCTCCTCGCGTGGTATAGAGGTGATGGGGCGCTCCGGCCTCCCCCTCCTCTCTATGGTCTCCTCTGTGGTATAGAGGTGATGGGGCGCTCCGGCCTCCCCCTCCTCTCTATGGTCTCCTCTGTGGCTATAGAGGTGATGGGGCGCTCCGGCCTCCCCCTCCTCTTCTATGGTCTCCTCTGTGGTATAGAGGTGATGGGGCGCTCCGGCCTCCCCCCTCCTCTCTATGGTCTCCTCTGTGGTATAGAGGTGATGGGGCGCTCCGGCCTCCCCCTCCCTCTCTATGGTCTCTGTGGTATAGAGGTGATGGGGCGCTCCGGCCTCCCCCTCCTCTCTATGGTCTCCTCTGTGGTATAGAGGTGATGGGGCGCTCCGGCCTCCCCCTCCTCTCTATGGTCTCCGTGGTATAGAGGTGATGGGGCGCTCCGGCCTCCCCCCTCCTCTCTATGGTCTCTTCTGTGGTATAGAGGTGATGGGGCGCTCCGGCCTCCCCCTCCCTCTCTATGGTCTCCTCTGTGGTATAGAGGTGATGGGGCGCTCCGGCCTCCCCCTCCTCTCTATGGTCTCCTCTGTGGTATAGAGGTGATGGGGCGCTCCGGCCTCCCCCTCCCTCTCTATGGTCTCCTCTGTGGTATAGAGGTGATGGGGCGCTCCGGCCTCCCCCTCCCTCTCTATGGTCTCCTCCGTGGTATAGAGGTGATGGGGCGCTCCGGCCTCCCCTTCCCTCTCTATGGTCTCCTCTGTGGTATAGAGGTGATGGGGCGCTCCGGCCTCCCCCTCCTCTCTATGGTCTCCTCTGTGGTATAGGGGTGATGGGGCGCTCCGGCCTCCCCCTCCCTCTCTATGGTCTCCTCTGTGGTATAGAGGTGATGGGGCGCTCCGGCCTCCCCCTCCCTCTCTATGGTCTCCTGTGTGGTATAGAGGTGATGGGGCGCTCCGGCCCCCCCCCTCTCTATGGTCTCTTCTGTGGTATAGAGGTGATGGGGCGCTCCGGCCTCCCCCTCCTCTCTATGGTCTCCTCTGTGAGTATAGAGGTTGATCGGGGCGCTCCGGCCTCCCCCTCCTCTCTATGGTCTCCTCTGTGGTATAGAGGTGATGGGGCGCTCCGGCCTCCCCCTTCTCTCTATGGTCTCCGTGGTATAGAGGTGATGGGGCGCTCCGGCCTCCCCCTCCCTCTCTATGGTCTCCTCTGTGGTATAGAGGTGATGGGGTGCTCCGGCCTCCCCCTCCTCTCTATGGTCTCCTCTGTGGTATAGAGGTGATGGGGCGCTCCGGCCTCCCCCTCCTCTCTATGGTCTCCTCTGTGGTATAGAGGTGATGGGGCGCTCCGGCCTCCCCCCTCCTCTCTATGGTCTCTGTGGTATAGAGGTGATGGGGCGCTCTGGCCTCCCCCTCCTCTCTATGGTCTCCGTGGTATAGAGGTGATGGGGCGCTCTGGCCTCCCCCTCCTCTCTATGGTCTCCTCTGTGGTATAGAGGTGATGGGGCGCTCCGGCCTCCCCCCTCCTCTCTATGGTCTCCTCGGTGGTATAGAGGTGATGGGGCGCTCCGGTCTCCCCCCTCCTCTCTATGGTCTCCTCTGTGGTATAGAGGTGATGGGGTGCTCCGGCCTCCCCCTCCTCTCTATGGTCTCCTCTGTGGTATAGAGGTGATGGGGCGCTCCGGCCTCCCTCTCCTCTCTATGGTCTCCTCTGTGGTATAGAGGTGATGGGGCGCTCCGGCCTCCCCCTCCCTCTCTATGGTCTCCTCTGTGGTATAGAGGTGATGGGGTGCTCTGGCCTCCCCCTCCTCTCTATGGTCTCCTCTGTGGTATAGAGGTGATGGGGCGCTCCGGCCTCCCCCTCCTCTCTATGGTCTCCTCTGTGGTATAGAGGTGATGGGGCGCTCCGGTCTCCCCCTTCTCTCTATGGTCTCCTCTGTGGTATAGAGGTGATGGGGCGCTCCGGCCTCCCCCTCCTCTCTATGGTCTCCTCTGTGGTATAGAGGTGATGGGGCGCTCCGGCCTCCCCCTCCCTCTCTATGGTCTCCTGTGTGGTATAGAGGTGATGGGGCGCTCCGGCCTCCCCCTCCTCTCTATGGTCTCCGTGGTATAGAGGTGATGGGGCGCTCCGGCCTCCCCCTCCTCTCTATGGTCTCCTCTGTGGTATAGAGGTGATGGGGCGCTCCGGCCTCCCCCTCCCTCTCTATGGTCTCCTCTGTGGTATAGAGGTGATGGGGCGCTCCGGCCTCCCCCTCCCTCTCTATGGTCTCCTCTGTGGTATAGAGGTGATGGGGCGCTCCGGCCTCCCCCCTCCCTCTCTATGGTCTCCTCTGTGGTATAGAGGTGATGGGGCGCTCCGGCCTCCCCCCTCCTCTCTATGGTCTCCGTGGTATAGAGGTGATGGGGCGCTCCGGCCTCCCCCTCCTCTCTATGGTCTCCGTGGTATAGAGGTGATGGGGCGCTCCGGCCTCCCCCTCCCTCTCTATGGTCTCCTCTGTGGTATAGAGGTGATGGGGCGCTCCGGCCTCCCCCCCTCTCTATGGTCTCTTCCACGGTATAGAGGTGATGGGGCGCTCCGGCCTCCCCCTCCTCTCTATGGTCTCCTCTGTGGTATAGAGGTGATGGGGCGCTCCGGCCTCCCCCTCCTCTCTATGGTCTCCTCTGTGGTATAGAGGTGATGGGGCGCTCCGGCCTCCCCCTCCCTCTCTATGGTCTCCTCCGTGGTATAGAGGTGATGGGGCGCTCCGGCCTCCCCCCTCCTCTCTATGGTCTCCTCTGTGGTATAGAGGTGATGGGGCGCTCCGGCCTCCCCCTCCCTCTCTATGGTCTCCGTGGTATAGAGGTGATGGGGCGCTCCGGCCCCCCCCTTCTCTATGGTCTCTTCCACGGTATAGAGGTGATGGGGCGCTCCGGCCTCCCCCTCCTCTCTATGGTCTCCTCTGTGGTATAGAGGTGATGGGGCGCTCCAGCCTCCCCCTCCTCTCTATGGTCTCCTCTGTGGTATAGAGGTGATGGGGCGCTCCGGCCTCCCCCTCCCTCTCTATGGTCTCCTGTGTGGTATAGAGGTGATGGGGCGCTCCGGCCTCCCCCTCCCTCTCTATGGTCTCCTCCGTGGTATAGAGGTGATGGGGCGCTCCGGCCTCCCCCTCCTCTCTATGGTCTCCTCTGTGGTATAGAGGTGATGGGGCGCTCCGGCCTCCCCCCTCCTCTCTATGGTCTCCTCTGTGGTATAGAGGTGATGGGGCGCTCCGGCCTCCCCCTCCTCTCTATGGTCTCCTCTGTGGTATAGAGGTGATGGGGCGCTCCGGCCTCCCCCTCCCTCTCTATGGTCTCCTCTGTGGTATAGAGGTGATGGGGCGCTCCGGCCTCCCCCTCCTCTCTATGGTCTCCTCTGTGGTATAGAGGTGATGGGGCGCTCCGGCCTCCCCCTCCTCTCTATGGTCTCCTCTGTGGTATAGAGGTGATGGGGCGCTCCGGCCTCCCCCTCCCTCTCTATGGTCTTCTCTGGCACTCGGCTGCCATGGTAACAGTAATTAAACTGATAAGAGTGTAGAAATGTCAGCGCGTTGTCTGCAGCTGCCGGAGGAGGAGGAGGTGAGGAGGGGACATTAGCATTGGGGGCTGCAGGGGTCTCTGGGCCGCTGAGCTGAGGAAAACAAGGCCCGGCCATGCTGAGAGGGAAGAGGAAGCATTGTCTGCCTCCCTCCCCTGCTGTATGAATGGCTGCCCGGACCCCCAGTCCAGCCCCCGCCAGGTATGTGCCCAGGATGGTGATGGAGGACTCCTGTATGTGTGATGATGGGGGGGACTCCTGTATGTGTGATGATGGGGGGGGACTCCTGTATGTGTGATGATGGGGGGGACTCCTGTATGTGTGATGATGGGGGGGACTCCTGTATGTGTGATGATGGGAGTGGTGGAGGACTCCTGTATGTGTGATGATGGGGGGACTCCTGTATGTGTGATGATGGGGGGACTCCTGTATGTGTGATGATGGGGGGGACTCCTGTATGTGTGATGAGGGGGGGACTCCTGTATGTGTGATGGTGGAGGAACTCCTGTATGTGTGATGATGGGGGGGACTCCTGTATGTGTGATGAGGGGGGGACTCCTGTATGTGTGATGATGGGGGGACTCCTGTATGTGTGATGATGGGGGGGGACTCCTGTATGTGTGATGAGGGGGGGGGACTCCTGTATGTGTGATGATGGGGGGGACTCCTGTATGTGTGATGATGGGGGACTCCTGTATGTGTGATGATGGGGGGGACTCCTGTATGTGTGATGATGGGGGGGACTCCTGTATGTGTGATGATGGGGGGACTCCTGTATGTGTGATGATGGGAGTGGTGGAGGACTCCTGTATGTGTGATGATGGGGGGGACTCCTGTATGTGTGATGATGGGGGGGACTCCTGTATGTGTGATGATGGGGGGACTCCTGTATGTGTGATGATGGGGGGACTCCTGTATGTGTGATGATGGGGGGGACTCTTGTATGTGTGATGATGAGAGTGATGGAGGACTCCTGTATGTGTGATGAGGGGGGGGGACTCTTGTATGTGTGATGATGAGAGTGATGGAGGACTCCTGTATGTGTGATGATGGGGGGGACTCTTGTATGTGTGATGATGAGAGTGATGGAGGACTCCTGTATGTGTGATGAGGGGGGGGGACTCTTGTATGTGTGATGATGGGGGGGACTCCTGTATGTGTGATGATGGGGGGGCTCCTGTATGTGTGATGATGGTGGGACTCCTGTATGTGTGATGATGGGGGGGACTCCTGTATGTGTGATGATGGGGGGGACTCCTGTATGTGTGATGATGTGGGGACTCCTGTATGTGTGATGATGGTGGGGACTCCTGTATGTGTGATGATGGGGGGGACTCCTGTATGTGTGATGATGGGGGGGACTCCTGTATGTGTGATGATGGGGGGGACTCCTGTATGTGTGATGATGGGGGGGACTCCTGTATGTGTGATGATGGTGGGGACTCCTGTATGTGTGATGATGGGGGGGACTCCTGTATGTGTGATGATGGGGGGGCTCCTGTATGTGTGATGATGGTGGGACTCCTGTATGTGTGATGATGGGGGGGACTCCTGTATGTGTGATGATGGGGGGGACTCCTGTATGTGTGATGATGGGGGGGACTCCTGTATGTGTGATGATGGTGGGGACTCCTGTATGTGTGATGAGGGGGGGACTCCTGTATGTGTGATGATGGGGGGGCTCCTGTATGTGTGATGATGGTGGGACTCCTGTATGTGTGATGATGGGGGAGACTCCTGTATGTGTGATGATGGGGGGGACTCCTGTATGTGTGATGATGGGGGGGCTCCTGTATGTGTGATGATGGGGGGGCTCCTGTATGTGTGATGATGGGGGAGACTCCTGTATGTGTGATGATGGGGGGGACTCCTGTATGTGTAATGATGGGAGTGGTGGAGGACTCCTGTATGTATGATCATGGGGGGGTGGGGGTGGAGGACACCTGTATGTGTGATTATGGCAGTGGTGGAGGACACCTGTATGTGTGATGATTTGGGGTGGAGGACTCCTGTATCTGTGATGATAAGGGTGTTGGAGGACTCCTGTATGTGTGATGAGGGGGGGACTCCTGTGTGTGTGATGAGGGGGGGACTCCTGTATGTGTGATGATGGGGGGGACTCCTGTATGTGTGATGATGGTGGGGGACTCCTGTATGTGTGATGATGGGGGGACTCCTGTATGTGTGATGATGGGGGGGACTCCTGTATGTGTGATGATGGGGGGACTCCTGTATGTGTGATGATGGGGGGGACTCCTGTATGTGTGATGATGGTGGGGGACTCCTGTATGTGTGATGATGGGGGGGTGGGGGTGGAGGACACCTGTATGTGTGATGATGGGAGTGGTGGAGGACACCTGTATGTGTGATTATGGCAGTGGTGGAGGACACCTGTATGTGTGATGATGGGGGGGGACTCCTGTATGTGTGATGATGGGGGGGGACTCTTGTATGTGTGATGATGAGAGTGATGGAGGACTCCTGTATGTGTGATGAGGGGGGGACTCTTGTATGTGTGATGATGAGAGTGATGGAGGACTCCTGTATGTGTGATGAGGGGGGGACTCCTGTATGTGTGATGATGGGGGGGACTCTTGTATGTGTGATGATGGGGGGGCTCCTGTATGTGTGATGAGGGGGGGACTCCTGTATGTGTGATGAGGGGGGGACTCCTGTATGTGTGATGAGGGGAGTGGTGGAGGACTCCTGTATGTGTGATGGTGGGGGGGACTCCTGTATGTGTGATGATGGGGAGGACTCCTGTATGTGTGATGATGGTGGGGGACTCCTGTATGTGTGATGATGGGGGGACTCCTGTATGTGATGATGGGGGAGACTCCTGTATGTGTGATGATGGGGGGGGACTCCTGTATGTGTGATGATGGGGGGGACTCCTGTATGTGTAATGATGGGAGTGGTGGAGGACTCCTGTATGTGTGATGATGGGGGGAGGGGGAGGACTCCTGTATGTATGATGATGATGGGGGGGTGGACTCCTGTATGTGTGATGATGGGGGGAGGGGGAGGACTCCTGTATGTATGATGATGATGGGGTGGAGGACACCTGTATGTGTGATTATGGCAGTGGTGGAGGACACCTGTATGTGTGATGATGGGGGGTGGAGGACTCCTGTATCTGTGATGATGGGGGGAGGGGGAGGACACCTGTATGTGTGATCTTTGGGGGATGGGGTGGAGGACAACTGTATGTGTGATGGGGGGAGTAGTAGTTGTGTGGATGATGGGGGGGAGTAGCAGTTGTGTGGATGATGGGGGGAGTAGTAGTTGTGTGGATGATGGGGTAGTAGCAGTTGTGTGGATGATGGGGGGAGTAGCAGTTGTGTGGATGATGGGGGGAGTAGTAGTTGTGTGGATGATGGGGGAGTAGCAGTTGTGTGGATGATGGGGGAGTAGCAGTTGTGTGGATGATGGGGGGAGTAGTAGTTGTGTGGATGATGGGGGGAGTAGCAGTTGTGTGGATGATGGGGGAGTAGCAGTTGTGTGGATGATGGGGGAGTAGCAGTTGTGTGGATGATGGGGGGAGTAGTAGTTGTGTGGATGATGGGGGGAGTAGCAGTTGTGTGGATGATGGGGGGAGTAGCAGTTGTGTGGATGATGGGGGGAGGAGCAGTTGTGTGGATGATGGGGGGAGTAGCAGTTGTGTGGATGATGGGGGGAGGAGCAGTTGTGTGGATGATGGGGGGAGTAGCAGTTGTGTGGATGATGGGGGGAGTAGTAGTTGTGTGGATGATGGGGGGAGTAGTAGTTGTGTGGATGATGGGGGGAGTAGCAGTTGTGTGGATGATGGGGGAGTAGCAGTTGTGTGGATGATGGGGGGAGTAGTAGTTGTGTGGATGATGGGGGGAGTAGTAGTTGTGTGGATGATGGTCGCTCAGCCTCTATACTTTGTTCTCTTGGCTGCTGGGACTGTGCGGATGAATGACACAGAACAAGGAGGTAATGGGGGCGCTCAGGCGTGGGGGGCCGCACTGTGCACAGCAGAGACCCCTCCGCTATCACCAATCCTCTTAACCCCTGAGGTGCTGGAAGGAACATCCGCTTCTTTCTGCTCCCAATACCATTCCATCCCGAAAGCTGCCGACAGAAATGACAGTGGTCGCTGCTCACTACTACTCACTGCTACTCACTGCCACTCACTACTACTCACTGCCACTCACTACTACTCACTGCCACTCACTACTACTCACTGCCACTCACTACTACTCACTGCTACTCACTGCCACTCACTACTACTCACTGCCACTCACTACTACTCACTGCCACTCACTACTACTCACTGCTACTCACTGCCACTCACTACTACTCACTGCCACTCACTACTACTCACTGCCACTCACTACTACTCACTGCCACTCACTACTACTCACTGCTACTCACTGCCACTCACTACTACTCACTACTACTCACTGCCACTCACTGCTACTCACTGCCACTCACTACTACTCACTGCTACTCACTGCCACTCACTACTACTCACTGCCACTCACTGCCACTCACTACTACTCACTACTACTCACTGCCACTCACTGCTACTCACTGCCACTCACTACTACTCACTGCTACTCACTGCCACTCACTACTACTCACTGCCACTCACTACTACTCACTGCCACTCACTGCCACTCACTACTACTCACTGCTACTCACTGCCACTCACTACTACTCACTGCCACTCACTACTACTCACTGCTACTCACTGCCACTCACTACTACTCACTGCCACTCACTACTACTCACTGCTACTCACTGCCACTCACTACTACTCACTGCTACTCACTGCCACTCACTACTACTCACTGCCACTCACTACTACTCACTGCTACTCACTACTACTCACTGCCACTCACTGCCACTCACTACTACTCACTACTACTCACTGCCACTCACTACTACTCACTGCCACTCACTACTACTCACTGCCACTCACTACTGCTCACTGCCACTCACTACTGCTCACTGCCACTCACTACTACTCACTGCCACTCACTACTATTTACTGCCACTCACTACTGCTTACTACTGCTCACTGCCACTCACTACTGCTTACTGCCACTCACTACTGCTTACTACTGCTCACTGCCACTCACTACTGCTCACTGCCACTCACTACTGCTCACTGCCACTCACTACTGCTCACTGCCACTCACTACAGTAAACGGCAGTTGGGAGCCTGAGCAACCAATAGGAATACTACTTTCATTTTCACAGGGAGCTGGGATCTGATTGGTTGCTAGGGAAGCTGCCTCACAACAACACCACAGAAATAACTGGTAGACCCCCTACTCCATCTATACAGTACAGGTATACAGGACCCCCTACTCCATCTATACAGTACATGTATACAGGACCCCCTACTCCATCTATACAGTACATGTATATACAGGGCCCCCTACTCCATCTATACAGGACATGTATATACAGGACCCCCTACTCCATCTATACAGTACATGTATACAGGACCCTCTACTCCATCTATACAGTACATGTATATACAGGACCCCCTACTCCATCTATACAGTACATGTATATACAGGACCCCCTACTCCATCTATACAGTACAGGTATATACAGGAGCCCCTACTCCATCTATACAGTACATGTATACAGGACCCCCTACTCCATCTATACAGTACATGTATACAGGACCCCCTACTCCATCTATACAGTACATGTATACAGGACCCCCTACTCCATATATACAGTACATGTATACAGGACCCCCTACTCCATCTATATAGTGCATGTATACAGGACCCCCTACTCCATCTATACAGTACATGTATACAGGATCCCCTACTCCATCTATACAATACATGTATACAGGACCCCCTACTCCATCTATACAGTATATGTATACAGGACCCCCTACTCCATCTATACAGTACATGTATACAGGACCCCCTACTCTATCTATACAGTACATGTATACAGGGCCTTATTACCAGCTGCTGCTGCCTTAAGCACTAAACCTGAAGACGCCCCATCCTCACTCACCAATTAGCATCAGAATAGAGGTCACATTTAACACCACCATATCAAACCTGACCAATACCACCATACTGTGACTGGATAACACTGCCGTACCAGACCTGACCAATACCGCCATACTGTGACTGGAGAACACCGCCACACCAGACCTGACCAATATCGCCATACTGTGACTGGATAACACCGCCACACCAGACCTGACCAATACCGCCATACTGTGATTGGATAACACTGCCATACCAGACCTGACCAATACCGCCATACTGTGATTGGATAACACTGCCATACCAGACCTGACCAATATCACCATACTGTGACTGGATAACACCGCTATACCAGACCTGACCAATACCGCCATACTGTGACTGGATAAGACCGCCATACCACACCTGACCAATCCTACCATACTGTGACTGGATAAGACCGCCATACCAGACCTGACCAATACCGCCATACTGTGACTGGGTAATACTGCCATACCAGACCTGACCAATACCACCATACTGTGACTGGATAACACTGCCACACCAGACCTGACCAATACCGCCATACTGTGACTGGTTAACACTGCCATACCAGACCTGACAAATACCGCCACACTGTGACTGGATAACACCACCATACCAGACCTAACCAATACTGCCATACCAGACCTGACCAATACCACCATACTGTGACTGGATAACACCCCCACACCAGACCTGACCAATACCACCATACTGTGACTGGAAAACACTGCCATACCAGCCCTGACCAATACGGCCACACTGTGACTGGAGAACACCGCCACACCAGACCTGACCAATACCGCCATACTGTGACTGGAAAACACTGCCATACCAGCCCTGACCAATACGGCCATACTGTGACTGGATAACACTGCCATACAAGACCTGACCAATACGGCCACACTGTGACTGGAGAACACCGCCACACCAGACCTGACCAATACCGCCATACTGTGACTGGATAACACTGCCACACCAGACCTGACCAATACCACCACACTGTGACTGGATAACACCGCCATACCAGACCTGACCAATATCGCCATACTGTGACTGGATAACACCGCCACACCAGACCTGACCAATACCGCCATACTGTGACTGGATAACACTGCTATACTAGACCTGACCAATACCGCCATACTGTGACTGGATAACACCGCCACACCAGACCTGACCAATACCGCCATACTGTGATTGGATAACACTGCCATACCAGACCTGACCAATATCACCATACTGTGACTGGATAACACCGCTATACCAGACCTGACCAATACCGCCATACTGTGACTGGATAAGACCGCCATACCACACCTGACCAATCCTACCATACTGTGACTGGATAACACTGCCACACCAGACCTGACCAATACCGCCATACTGTGACTGGATAACACCGCCATACCAGACCTGACCAATACCGCCATACTGTGACTGGGTAATACTGCCATACCAGACCTGACCAATACCACCATACTGTGACTGGATAACACTGCCACACCAGACCTGACCAATACCGCCATACTGTGACTGGTTAACACTGCCATACCAGACCTGACAAATACCGACACACTGTGACTGGATAACACTGCCACACCAGACCTGACCAATACTGCCATACCAGACCTGACCAATACCACCATACTGTGACTGGATAACACTGCCATACCAGACCTGACCAATACCACCACACTGTGACTGGATAACACTGCCATACCACACCTGACCAATACCACCATACTGTGACTGGATAACACTGCCACACCAGACCTGACCAATATCGCCATATTGTGACTGGATAACACTGCTATACTAGACCTGACCAATACCGCCATACTGTGACTGGATAACACTGCCATACCAGACCTGACCAATACCGCCACACTGTGACTGGATAACACTGCCATACCAGACCTGACCAATACCACCATACTGTGACTGGATAACACTGCCATACCAGACCTGACGAATACCGCCACACTGTGACTGGATAACATCACTATACCAGACTTGACCAATACCGCCATACTGTGACTGGATAACACTGCCATACCAGACCTGACCAATACCGCCACACTGTGACTGGATAACATCACTATACCAGACCTGACCAATACCGCCATACTATGACTGGATAACACTGCCATACCAGACCTGACCAATACCACCATACTGTGACTGGATAACACTGCCATACCAGACCTGACGAATACCGCCACACTGTGACTGGATAACATCACTATACCAGACTTGACCAATACCGCCATACTGTGACTGGATAACACTGCCATACCAGACCTGACCAATACCGCCACACTGTGACTGGATAACATCACTATACCAGACCTGACCAATACCGCCATACTATGACTGGATAAGACCGCCATACCACACCTGACCAATATCGCCACACTGTGACTGGATAACACCACTATACCAGACCTGACCAATACCACCATACTGTGACTGGATAACGTCACTATACCAGACCTGACCAATACCACCATACTGTGACTGGATAACACTGCCATACCAGACCTGACCAATACCGCCATACTGTGACTGGATAACACCGCCATACCAGACCTGACCAATACCGCCATACTGTGACTGGATAACACTGCCACACCAGACCTGACCAATACTGCCATACTGTGACTGGATAACACCACCATACCAGACCTGACCAATACCACCATACTGTGACTGGATAACACTTCCATACCAGACCTGACCAATACCGCCATACTGTGACTGGATAACACCGCCACACCAGACCAATACCGCCATACTGTGACTGGATAACACTGCTATACTAGACTTGACCAATACCGCCATACTGTGACTGGATAACACTGCCATACCAGACCTGACCAATACCGCCACACTGTGACTGGATAACACCGCCACACCAGACCAATACCGCCATACTGTGACTGGATAACACTGCCATACCAGACCTGACCAATACCACCATACTGTGACTGGATAACACTGTCATACCAGACCTGACCAATACGCGACACTGTGACTGGATAACACCACTATACCAGACCTGACCAATACCGCCATACTGTGACTGGATAAGACCGCCATACCACACCTGACCAATACTACCATACTGTGACTGGATAAGACCGCCATACCAGACCTGACCAATACCACCATACTGTGACTGGATAACACTGCCACACCAGACCTGACCAATACCGCCATACTGTGACTGGTTAACACTGCCATACCAGACCTGACAAATACCGCCACACTGTGACTGGATAACACCACCATACCAGACCTAACCAATACTGCCATACCAGACCTGACCAATACCACCATACTGTGACTGGATAACACTGCCACACCAGACCTGACCAATACTGCCATACTGTGACTGGATAACACCACTATACCAGACCTGACCAATACCGACACACTGTGACTGGATAACACCGCCATACCAGACCTGACCAATACTACCATACCCCCCTTCGAAAAGACTAGATTTTCTGGCAAGTCTGAACAGCAGGTGGAAGACTAGAAAAATAAAAAAAAAATAAAAGTTGTTTCCTTCCTCCTGCTCCCTGGTGCTGCGCCCATGCAAGGTGCTGCCCTAGGCAGATATACAGGACCCCAAACTATACACTACAGGTATACAGGACCCCAAACTATACACTACAGGTATACAAAACCTCCACCAACTATATGCTACAGGTATACAGCACCCCCACCAACTCTATACTACAGGTATACAGGACCCAAAACTATACACTACAGGTATACAGGAACTTCACTAACTATATATGACAGGTATACAGGAGCCTCAAACTATACAGTACAGGTATACAGGACCCCCGAACTATATACTACAGAACACTACAGGTATACAGGACCCCAAAACTATACACTACAGGTTTACAGGATCTCCACCAACTATACACTACAGGTATACAGGACCCCAAAAGTATACACTACAGGTATACAGGACCTCCATCAACTATATACTACAGGTATACAGGACCCCCGAACTATATACTTCGGGTATATAAGATCTCCACCAACTCTATACTACAGGTATACAGCACCTCCACCAACTCTATGCTACAGGTATACAGGACCCACACCAACTCTATACTACAGGTTTAAAGGATCCCAAACTATACACTACAGGTATACAGGACCTCCATCAACTATATACTACAGGTATACAGGACCCCAAAACTATACACTACAGGTATACAGGACCCCCAAACTTTACACTACAGGTATACAAGACCTCTACCAACCATAAACTACAGGTACACAGGACCCCCAAACTATACATTACAGGTATACAGGACCCCCGAATTATATACTACAGGTATACAAGACCTCCACCAACTATACACTACAGGTATCCAGGACCCTCAAACTATGAACTACAGGTATAGAAGACCTCCACCAACTATACATTACAGGTATACAGCACCTTCACCAACTATATATTACAGGTATGCAGGACCCCCCAACTATACAGTAGAGGTATACAGGACCTCTACCAGCTATACACTGCAGGTATACAGTACAGGTACACAGCCCCCCCCTTTAATTATACACTACTGGTAAACAGGACCTCCCTCAACTATACACTACAGATATACAACCTCCCCCTCAATTACACACTACAGGTATACAGGACCCCCTCAACTATACACTACAGATATACAGCCCCCGACTATACACTACAGGTATACAGGAGGGATGTTTGAAGTTCTTAGTTTATTTCTAATGTGCATAAGCTACAATTTACATAAACAGTGCAGAACTGTCAGGTATATAGGAGTATATAGGGCTACTGGAGATTTCCCCTTAAACAAAACAAAAAAAAAAAACAAGGACATAGCTTGGCCTCCTGGGCACCTTAGAATAAATCTAATTGACACACTGACACTTTATACCCGGGCAGCGCTGGGTACATTTTCTAGTTAATACTATTACTACAAACTGCTGGCTGGGACTTGCAGTGCTGCTACCGCGATTTCACCAGCACACTGTGGTGATCGGCTGCTGACAGAAAGGGGACATTAGGTGTTGTATACACACCCCTAAGAAGTGCTCAGTGTGCTCTTTTTTGATTTTGGGACTGGTGGTCCTGGTGTACTGCACTGTATTGCTGGGATTTGTAGTACACCTGCATAGAATTTCACTGCTTATTGTAAGGGGGTGTCAGAGAGTGTGTCTAGGTCCAGCCAGTACCAGATACTACCGTACAGCCCCCCTAAACTAGTGGGTACTACACTGTATTGCTGGGATTTGTAGTACACCTGCATAGAACTTCACTGCTTATTGTAAGGGGGTATCACAGTGTGTATCTAGGTCCAGCCAGTACCAGATAGTACCGTACAGCCCCCCCTTAACTCGTGGGTACTACACTGTATTGCTGTGATTTGTAGTACACCTGCATAGAACTTCACCGCTCATTGTCCTGTGTAACAAGTGGCATAGACCATATACCACAACTTACACACAGACTATACAACAACCTCCAAATACTAGTGTGACCAGTATGTGTTCTTATTTCTTAGTGCAGCCATACCCAAGCTCACTGCTAATTGTCCTGTGTAAGAGGTGGCATACACCACATAGCACCACTTACACACAGACTCTATACCACTACCTACAAAAGTAGTCTGAGTAATATATTTTCTTGGCTTGCTGTGATCTGTAGTGCAGCTCTCTCAGTCTTGACTGTGCAGTGTCCATAAAATGGTGACCCCCAGGGGAAAGGGTCGAGGACGAGGGCGTGGGGTTCCAAGCGATGCAGCAGGCAGTGGCCGTGGTTCAGGGCAGGGTGACACAGCAGCACCCATTGAGGAGGTAGCAGTGGCACCGCAGACGTCCACTCCCTAGCTTCTTTGCCCAACTTACGGGGTCTCAGGGTAGACCGATATTGAAACTGCAGCAGTGTGAACAGGTGATCACGTGGATAGCGGATAATGTGTCCAGTAACTTCTCCACCACCCAGTCTTCCACGCAGTCCACCCACGCTACCCAAGGGAGGGGAACCCTTGCTCCATTAGCTCCGCCTCCTTCCCCACAGCCTGGCCCCTCCATCCACCACCAGCTCCGCCTCCTTCCCCACAGCCTGGCCCCTCCATCCACCACCACCACCAGCTCCCGCCTCCGTCCCCACAGCCTGGCCCCTCCATCCACCACCAGCTCCGCCTCCTTCCCCACAGCCTGGCCCCTCCATCCACCACCACCACCAGCTCCCGCCTCCTTCCCCACAGCCTGGCCCCTCCATCCACCACCAGCTCCGCCTCCTTCCCCACAGCCTGGCCCCTCCATCCACCACCACCACCACCAGCTCCCGCCTCCTTCCCCACAGCCTGGCCCCTCCATCCACCACCACCACCAGCTCCCGCCTCCTTTCCCACAGCCTGGCCCCTCCATCCACCACCAGCTCCGCCTCCTTCCCCACAGCCTGGCCCCTCCATCCACCACCACCACCAGCTCCCGCCTCCTTCCCCACAGCCTGGCCCCTCCATCCACCACCAGCTCCGCCTCCTTCCCCACAGCCTGGCCCCTCCATCCACCACCACCACCAGCTCCCGCCTCCTTCCCCACAGCCTGGCCCCTCCATCCACCACCACCACCAGCTCCCGCCTCCTTTCCCACAGCCTGGCCCCTCCATCCACCACCAGCTCCGCCTCCTTCCCCACAGCCTGGCCCCTCCATCCACCACCACCACCACCAGCTCCCGCCTCCTTCCCCACAGCCTGGCCCCTCCATCCACCACCACCACCAGCTCCCGCCATCCTTCCCCACAGCCTGGCCCCTCCATCCACCACCAGCTCCCGCTTCCTTCCCCACAGCCTGGCCCCTCCATCCACCACCACCACCAGCTCCCGCCTCCTTCCCCACAGCCTGGCCCCTCCATCCACCACCACCACCAGCTCCCGCCTCCTTCCCCACAGCCTGGCCCCTCCATCCACCACCAGCTCCCGCCTCCTTCCCCACAGCCTGGCCCCTCCATCCACCACCAGCTCCCGCCTCCTTCCCCACAGCCTGGCCCCTCCATCCACCACCACCACCAGCTCCCGCCTCCTTCCCCACAGCCTGGCCCCTCCATCCACCACCAGCTCCCGCCTCCTTCCCCACAGCCTGGCCCCTCCATCCACCACCAGCTCCCGCCCCCTTCCCCACAGCCTGGCCCCTCCATCCACCACCACCACCAACTCCCGCCTCCTTCCCCACAGCCTGGCCCCTCCATCCATCACCAGCTCCCGCCTCCTTCCCCACAGCCTGGCCCCTCCATCCACCACCAGCTCCCGCCTCCTTCCCCACAGCCTGGCCCCTCCATCCACCACCACCACCAGCTCCCGCCTCCTTCCCCACAGCCTGGCCCCTCCATCCACCACCAGCTCCCGCCTCCTTCCCCACAGCCTGGCCCCTCCATCCACCACCAGCTCCCGCCTCCTTCCCCACAGCCTGGCCCCTCCATCCACCACCAGCTCCCGCCTCCTTCCCCACAGCCTGGCCCCTCCATCCACCACCAGCTCCCGCCTCCTTCCCCACAGCCTGGCCCCTCCATCCACCACCAGCTCCCGCCTCCTTCCCCACAGCCTGGCCCCTCCATCCACCACCAGCTCCCGCCTCCTTCCCCACAGCCTGGCCCCTCCATCCACCACCAGCTCCCGCCTCCTTCCCCACAGCCTGGCCCCTCCATCCATCCACCACCACCAGCTCCCACCTCCTTCCCCACAGCCTGGCCCCTCCATCCACCACCACCACCAGCTCCACCTCCTTCCCCACAGCCTGGCCCCTCCATCCACCACCAGCTCCCGCCTCCTTCCCCACAGCCTGGCCCCTCCATCCACCACCAGCTCCCGCCTCCTTCCCCACAGCCTGGCCCCTCCATCCACCACCACCACCAGCTCCCGCCTCCTTCCCCACAGCCTGGCCCCTCCATCCACCACCAGCTCCCGCCTCCTTCCCCACAGCCTGGCCCCTCCCTCCACCACCAGCTCCCGCCTCCTTCCCCACAGCCTGGCCCCTCCATCCACCACCAGCTCCCGCCTCCTTCCCCACAGCCTGGCCCCTCCATCCACCACCAGCTCCCGCCTCCTTCCCCACAGCCTGGCCCCTCCATCCACCACCAGCTCCCGCCTCCTTCCCCACAGCCTGGCCCCTCCATCCACCACCAGCTCCCGCCTCCTTCCCCACAGCCTGGCCCCTCCATCCACCACCAGCTCCCGCCTCCTTCCCCACAGCCTGGCCCCTCCATCCATCCACCACCACCAGCTCCCGCCTCCTTCCCCACAGCCTGGCCCCTCCATCCACCACCACCACCAGCTCCGCCTCCTTCCCCACAGCCTGGCCCCTCCATCCACCACCAGCTCCCGCCTCCTTCCCCACAGCCTGGCCCCTCCATCCACCACCAGCTCCCGCCTCCTTCCCCACAGCCTGGCCCCTCCATCCACCACCAGCTCCCGCCTCCTTCCCCACAGCCTGGCCCCTCCATCCACCACCAGCTCCCGCCTCCTTCCCCACAGCCTGGCCCCTCCATCCACCACCAGCTCCCGCCTCCTTCCCCACAGCCTGGCCCCTCCATCCACCACCACCACCAGCTCCCGCCTCCTTCCCCACAGCCTGGCCCCTCCATCCACCACCAGCTCCCGCCTCCTTCCCCACAGCCTGGCCCCTCCATCCACCACCACCACCAGCTCCCGCCTCCTTCCCCACAGCCTGGCCCCTCCATCCACCACCAGCTCCGCCTCCTTCCCCACAGCCTGGCCCCTCCATCCACCACCAGCTCCCGCCTCCTTCCCCACAGCCTGGCCCCTCCATCCACCACCAGCTCCCGCCTCCTTCCCCACAGCCTGGCCCCTCCATCCACCACCAGCTCCCGCCTCCTTCCCCACAGCCTGGCCCCTCCATCCACCACCATCACCAGCTCCCGCCTCCTTCCCCACAGCCTGGCCCCTCCATCCACCACCAGCTCCCGCCTCCTTCCCCACAGCCTGGCCCCTCCATCCACCACCAGCGCCCGCCTCCTGCCCCACCGCCAGGCCCCTCCATCCACCACCAGCTCCCGCCTCCTTCCCCACAGCCTGGCCCCTCCATCCACCACCAGCTCCCGCCTCCTTCCCCACAGCCTGGCCCCTCCATCCACCACCACCACCAGCTCCCGCCTCCTTCCCCACAGCCTGGCCCCTCCAACCACCACCAGCTCCCGCCGCCTTCCCCACAGCCTGGCCCCTCCATCCACCACCACCACCAGCTCCCGCCTCCTTCCCCACAGCCTGGCCCCTCCATCCACCACCAGCTCCCGCCTCCTTCCCCACAGCCTGGCCCCTCCATCCACCACCAGCTCCCGCCTCCTTCCCCACAGCCTGGCCCCTCCATCCATCCACCACCACCATGCTCCTAGGAACTCTTTTCTGGACCCTTCCCTGAGTCAGAGCAACCGGAGCAGTCGCTCTGTCCTGCTGCCCAAACTATGCAGCTCAGGCAGTCGGTGGGTGATGAGAGTGGGGACTTGCAAGCGGGGTTGGAAGAGGTGTCTGATGATGACGATGAGACCCGGTTGTCAGACAGTGAGGTTGTTGTCATGGATGTAACTCTAAGTGAGTAGGAGAGTGAGGAGCTGGTGGATGAGGAAGAAGTGACTGACCCGAGCTGGGTGGATAAGCCTAGAGAAGACCGTGCTTCTGCGGGGGGGGGGGCTGGGGGGGCAAGTTCACCCACAGGACCAGTTGGAAGAGGAAGAGGGGTGGGCAGAGGGAGAAGCAGGGGCAGAGCGAGTAGATCAGCAACTGTTTCACAGAGTCAAACTCCCGTGGCCAGGCCTAGATGTTCCCAAGTCTGGAGGTTTTTTAAAGAAAGTGCGGATGACCGACGGACTGTAGTGTGCAATGTGTGCCACGCCAGGATCAGCAGGGGAGCCACCACTACCAGCCTAACCACTACCAGCATGCACAGGCCGTTAAGTGACTGCCAGTCGCACCCCTGCTTGGCTGGTAGAGACAGAGGCTTTTAGGAACCTCATGGCGGTGGCTGTCCCTCGGTACTCTGTCCCCAGCCGCCACTACTTTTCACGGTGTGCCGTCTCAGCCCTACACCAGCACGTGTCGGATAACATCATCCGTGCCCTGACCAACGCGGTCAGCGACAAGGTCCACCTAACCACGGACACGTGGACAAGTGCTGGCGGGGAGGGACACTACATCTCTCTGACGGCACATTGGGTCAACTTGGTGGAGGCTGGGACAGAGTCTGACCCTGGTTCTGCTCATGTGGTGCCCACCCCGAGGATTGCAGGGCCTACCTCGGTCACGGTCTCTCATGAGTTGTACACCTCTTTCTCCTCCTTTTCTTCCTCCTCCTCCTCTCTATTTCCCTCCACGAGCACGTTGCCTCCATCTCGTAGCATCAGCACTGTGGTGGGTAAGCGCCAACAGGCGGTGTTGAAACTGCTGAGCTTAGGCGACAAGAGGCACACGGCCCAGGAGCTGTTGCAGGGCATCGCGGCACAGACAGATCTTTGGCTCGCGCCACGGAGCCTCAAACCAGGCATGATTGTGTGTGACAACGGGCAAAACCTGGTGGCGGCTTGGTAACTCAGCAGCCTCACACATGTACCATGCCTGGCCTACATGTTCAACCAAGTGGTGCAACGGTTCCTTAAGACCTACCCCAATTTGGCTGACCTGCTCACCAAGGGGCGGAGCATCTGTGCACATTTCCGCAAGTCAACCAGGGATGTTGCCACCCTTAGGGAAGTGCAAAGGCGCTTGTAACTGCCGGCTCACAGACTGCTGCCCACGAGGTAGAATTCCACCTTCCAGATGGTAGCCAGGGTTTACCAGCAACGCAGAGCCAATGTGGAATGCCAGATGTCAACCTCTGTGCGAAGCGGTAGTCAGGTCAGTCAACTACCTCAAATCTACAATGAGGAGTGGATGTGGATGTCTGCTATCTGTCAGGTACTGGGCCCCTTTGAGGAGTCAACACAGATGGTCAGCGGCGATGCCGCCATCATCAGCCTCACCATCCCGCTGCTGTGTCTGCTTCAAGCCTCCCTGCTCTGCCTGAAGTCTGACACTTTGCCTTTGTCTCAGGAGACGGGGGAAGAACATCCGCCGCTAGATAGCCAGACCACCCTGACGTCAGTTTCTTACCACGGAGTAGAGGATGAGGAGGATGAAGAAGAGGAGCAGACTGGTGCCGCCACTGAAGAGGGTACCCATGCTCAATCCGTAGTTGTTAAGCGTGTATGGCCTGAAGAGGAGGAATTGTGGAGGAGGAGGAAATTTAGCCTATTGAGGAGAGGGAGTTCTTGCGTGTTGGTACCTTGGCGCACATGGCTGACTTTATGTCAGGCTGTGTTTCCCGTGACCCTCGGGTTAAAAAAATTTTTTGACAACACCGATTACTGCGTGTTCACTCTCCTGGACCCTCGGTACAAACAGAACTTTTCCACTCTCTTTCCTGCCAAGGAACGTAGTATGAGAGTGAATCAATATCAACAGGCCCTGGTGCAGAAGCTGAAAATGTACTCCCCATCTGACACCACTAGCACCAGAGGATGTAGTTCTGTGGGCCAAAGAGCGGGGGAGAGGAGCGGTGGAGCAGGCAGCTTGTCAAGGGGCAGGGGACACTCTCCAAGGCCTTTGACAGTTTCATGGCAGCCCAGCAAGACTATGTCCACCATCCCCAGTCTAGACAGAGTAGGGGGGAAGCCCTTAGGAAGATGGTGAGGGAGTACCTTGCTGACCATACCAACGTCCTTCCCGATCACTCTGCTTCCTACAACTACTGGGTTGCAAAGCTAGATACGTGGCCCCAACTGGCGCTTTACGCCTTGGAGGTGCTGGCCTGCCCTGCCGCTAGCGTGTTGTCAGAACGGGTCTTCAGTGCAGCTGGTGCCATCATCACTGATAAGCGCACCTGACTGTCAGCTGACAGGCTGACGTTTATAAAAATGAACAAAGCCTGGATTTCACCTGAATTCAACTGTCCACCCGGGGAAAGCAGCTCAACATGAAGATTGTTGGTATCTCCTCTCCTCCTCCTCCTTTATTTCTCAGCCAACAGCCAAATCTTGTCCTGCAATGCTGTGTCTGGCCTAATTTTTGGAAGGCTCCCCTGCTACCTCACTCACTTCTAATGGTTCTCTGTGTCCTCACCGCCATGCTGTGTCAGGCTGAGCTTTTGGATGGTTCATCATATGCTACCTCTGTTTTAATGGTTCCCTGTGTTCTCACTGCCATGCTATGTCAGTCTAAGTGTTTGGGTGGTCCATATGCCTACCTTTGTTTTATTGGTTCCCGGTGTTCTCACCGCCAGGCTTTTGGCCAGAATTTGGCAGAATGTGGTATATATCCTGTGGTATATGTGTATGTGGTATATGTATATGTGGTATATGTGTATGTGGTATATATCCTGTGGTATATGTGTATGTGGTATATGTATATGTGGTATATGTGTATGTGGTATATATCCTGTGGTATATGTATATGTGGTATATGTGTATGTGGTATATATCCTGTGGTATATGTACATGTGGTATATATCCTGTGGTATATGTGTGTGTGGTATATATCCTGTGGTATATGTATATGTGGTATGTATCCTGTGGTTTATGTGTATGTGGTATATATCCTGTGGTATATGTGTGTGTGGTATATATCCTGTGGTATATGTATATGTGGTATGTATCCTGTGGTTTATGTGTGTGTGGTATATATCCTGTGGTATATGTATATGTGGTATATATCCTGTGGTATATGTCTATGTGTATGTGGTATATGTGTCTGTGGTATATATCCTGTGGTATATGTATATGTGGTATATGTGTATGTGGTATATATCCTGTGGTATATGTATATGTGGTATGTATCCTGTGGTATATGTGTATGTGGTATATATCCTGTGGTATATGTATATGTGGTATGTATCCTGTGGTATATGTGTATGTGGTATATGTATATGTGGTATATGTGTATGTGGTATACATCCTGTGGTATATGTGTATGTGGTATATATCCTGTGGTATATGTGTATGTGGTATATATCCTGTGGTATATGTGTATGTGGTATATATCCTGTGGTATATGTATATGTGGTATGTATCCTGTGGTATATGTGTATGTGGTATATGTATATGTGGTATATGTGTATGTGGTATACATCCTGTGGTATATGTATATGTGGTATATATCCTGTGGTATATGTGTATGTGGTATATATCCTGTGGTATATGTATATTTGGTATATATCCTGTGGTATATGTGTATGTGGTATATATCCTGTGGTATATGTATATGTGGTATGTATCCTGTGGTATATGTGTATGTGGTATATGTATATGTGGTATATGTGTATGTGGTATACATCCTGTGGTATATGTATATGTGGTATATATCCTGTGGTATATGTGTATGTGGTATATATCCTGTGGTATATGTATATTTGGTATATATCCTGTGGTATATGTGTATGTGGTATATATCCTGTGGTATATGTGTATGTAGTATACGTATATGTGGTATATATCCTGTGGTATATGTGTGTGTATGGTATATATCCTGTGGTATATGTGTATGTGGTATATATCCTGTGGTATATGTACATGTGGTATATATCCTGTGTTATATGTGTGTGTGGTATATATCCTGTGGTATATGTATATGTGGTATATATCCTGTGGTATATGTATATGTGGTATATATCCTGTGGTATATGTATGTGTGGTATATATCCTGTGGTATATGTGTGTGTGGTATATATCCTGTGGTATATGTGTATGTAGTATACGTATATGTGGTATATATCCTGTGGTATATGTGTATGTGGTATATATCCTGTGGTATATGTGTATGTAGTATACGTATATGTGGTATATATCCTGTGGTATATGTGTGTGTGGTATATATCCTGTGGTATATGTATATGTGGTATGTATCCTGTGGTTTATGTGTATGTGGTATACATCCTGTGGTTTATGTGTATGTGGTATATATCCTGTGGTATATGTGTATGTGGTATATATCCTGTGGTATATGTATATTTGGTATATATCCTGTGGTATATGTGTATGTGGTATATATCCTGTGGTATATGTATATGTGGTATATATCCTGTGGTATATGTGTATGTGGTATATATCCTGTGGTATATGTATATTTGGTATATATCCTGTGGTATATGTGTATGTGGTATATATCCTGTGGTATATGTGTATGTAGTATACGTATATGTGGTATATATCCTGTGGTATATGTATATGTGGTATATATCCTGTGGTATATGTATATGTGGTATATATCCTGTGGTATATGTATATGTGGTATATATCCTGTGGTATATGTGTATGTGGTATATGTGTATGTGGTATATGTATATGTGGTATACATCCTGTGGTATATGTGTATGTGGTATATATCCTGTGGTATATGTGTATGTGGTATATATCCTGTGGTATATGTGTATGTGGTATATATCCTGTGGTATATGTATATGTGGTATGTATCCTGTGGTATATGTATATGTGGTATATGTGTATGTGGTATACATCCTGTGGTATATGTATATGTGGTATATATCCTGTGGTATATGTATATGTGGTATGTATCCTGTGGTATATGTGTATGTGGTATATATCCTGTGGTATATGTGTATGTGGTATATGTATATGTGGTATACATCCTGTGGTATATGTGTATGTGGTATATATCCTGTGGTATATGTCTATGTGTATGTGGTATATGTGTCTGTGGTATATATCCTGTGGTATATGTATATGTGGTATATGTGTATGTGGTATATATCCTGTGGTATATGTGTATGTGGTATATGTGTATGTGGTATATGTATATGTGGTATACATCCTGTGGTATATGTGTATGTGGTATATATCCTGTGGTATATGTCTATGTGTATGTGGTATATGTGTATGTGGTATATATCCTGTGGTATATGTATATGTGGTATATGTGTATGTGGTATATATCCTGTGGTATATGTCTATGTGTATGTGGTATATGTGTCTGTGGTATATATCCTGTGGTATATGTATATGTGGTATATGTGTATGTGGTATATATCCTGTGGTATATGTGTATGTGGTATATGTGTATGTGGTATATGTATATGTGGTATATATCCTGTGGTATATGTGTATGTGGTATATATCCTGTGGTATATGTATATGTGGTATATATCCTGTGGTATATGTGTATGTGGTATATATCCTGTGGTATATGTCTATGTGTATGTGGTATATGTGTATGTGGTATATATCCTGTGGTATATATCCTGTGGTATATGTGTATGTGGTATATATCCTGTGGTATATGTGTATGTGGTATATGTGTATGTGGTATATGTATATGTGGTATACATCCTGTGGTATATGTGTATGTGGTATATGTATATGTGGTATATATCCTGTGGTATACGTATATGTGGTATATATCCTGTGGTATACGTATATGTGGTATGTATCCTGTGGTATATGTATATGTGGTATGTATCCTGTGGTATATGTATAGCCCCCCCCCTGGGTTGTCAGCGGGATCTGTGTGGGCTCCTGGCTAGTACATGCTCTTCTCCTCACTGCCATCTCCCTGCCGCTCTCTCCCCCTCTCTCTATCTCCCTCGCTCTGTCTCTTTGGTGTAGGTCAGTGACGCTCTCTCTCTCTCTCTCTCTCAGGAATACAAATGCTTTCAGTTCAACCGGACACAAAGCCGAAGGGTTGTGCTGCCTGCAACCGCAAGATAAAGGACCGCTACCTGCTGAAGGCGCTGGACAAGTACTGGCACGAGGACTGCCTGAAATGTGCCTGCTGCGAGTGCCGCCTGGGGGAGGTGGGATCCACACTCTACACTAAGGCCAACCTGATCCTGTGCCGGAGGGACTACCTGAGGTGAGGAGCCCGCCCCTCTACTATCCGCTATATTATACAGCAGTGACATCACCGCTCTCCAGATATATTATACAGCAGTGACATCACCGCTCTCCAGATATATTATACAGCAGTGACATCACCTCTCTCCAGATATATTATACAGCAGTGACATCACCGCTCTCCAGATATATTATACAGCAGTGACATCACCGCTCTCCAGATATATTATACAGCAGTGACATCACCGCTCTCCAGATATATTATACAGCAGTGACATCACCTCTCTCCAGATATATTATACAGCAGTGACATCACCGCTCTCCAGATATATTATACAGCAGTGACATCACCGCTCTCCAGATATCAGCTATATTATACAGCAGTGACATCACCGCTCTCCAGATATATTATACAGCAGTGACATCACCGCTCTCCAGATATCAGATATATTATACAGCAGTGACATCACCGCTCTCCAGATATCAGCTATATTATACAGCAGTGACATCACCGCTCTCCAGATATCAGCTATATTATACAGCAGTGACATCACCGCTCTCCAGATATATTATACAGCAGTGACATCACCGCTCTCCAGATATATTATACAGCAGTGACATCACCGCTCTCCAGATATATTATACAGCAGTGACATCACCGCTCTCCAGATATATTATACAGCAGTGACATCACCGCTCTCCAGCTATCAGATATATTATACAGGAGGTGACATCACCGCTCTCCAGATATCAGCTATATTATACAGCAGTGACATCACCGCTCTCCAGATATCAGATATATTATACAGCAGTGACATCACCGCTCTCCAGATATATTATACAGCAGTGACATCACCGCTCTCCAGATATATTATACAGCAGTGACATCACCGCTCTCCAGATATCAGATATATTATACAGCAGTGACATCACCGCTCTCCAGATATATTATACAGCAGTGACATCACCGCTCTCCAGATATATTATACAGCAGTGACATCACCGCTCTCCAGATATCAGATATATTATACAGCAGTGACATCACCGCTCTCCAGATATCAGATATATTATACAGCAGTGACATCACCGCTCTCCAGATATATTATACAGCAGTGACATCACCGCTCTCCAGATATCAGCTATATTATACAGCAGTGACATCACCGCTCTCCAGATATCAGATATATTATACAGCAGTGACATCACCGCTCTCCAGATATATTATACAGCAGTGACATCACCGCTCTCCAGATATCAGATATATTATACAGGAGGTGACATCACCGCTCTCCAGATACCAGATATATTATACAGCAGTGACATCACCGCTCTCCAGATATATTATACAGCAGTGACATCACCGCTCTCCAGATATATTATACAGCAGTGACATCACCGCTCTCCAGATATCAGATATATTATACAGGAGGTGACATCACCGCTCTCCAGATACCAGATATATTATACAGCAGTGACATCACCGCTCTCCAGATATATTATAAAGGAGGTGACATCACCGCTCTCCAGATATATTATACAGGAGGTGACATCACCGCTCTCCAGATATATTATACAGCAGTGACATCACCGCTCTCCAGATATATTATACAGCAGTGACATCACCGCTCTCCAGATATATTATACAGGAGGTGACATCACCGCTCTCCAGATATATTATACAGCAGTGACATCACCGCTCTCCAGATATATTATACAGCAGTGACATCACCGCTCTCCAGATATCATATATATTATACAGCAGTGACATCACCGCTCTCCAGATATATTATACAGCAGTGACATCACCGCTCTCCAGATATATTATACAGCAGTGACATCACCGCTCTCCAGATATATTATACAGCAGTGACATCACCCCTCTCCAGATATCAGCTATATTATACAGCAGTGACATCACCGCTCTCCAGATATATTATACAGCAGTGACATCACCGCTCTCCAGATATCAGATATATTATACAGCAGTGACATCACCGCTCTCCAGATATCAGATATATTATACAGCAGTGACATCACCGCTCTCCAGATATCAGCTATATTATACAGCAGTGACATCACCGCTCTCCAGATATCAGATATATTATACAGCAGTGACATCACCGCTCTCCAGATATCAGCTATATTATACAGCAGTGACATCACCGCTCTCCAGATATATTATACAGCAGTGACATCACCGCTCTCCAGATATATTATACAGCAGTGACATCACCGCTCTCCAGATATCACCGCTCTCCAGATATATTATACAGCAGTGACATCACCGCTCTCCAGCTATCAGATATATTATACAGGAGGTGACATCACCGCTCTCCAGATATCAGCTATATTATACAGCAGTGACATCACCGCTCTCCAGATATCAGATATATTATACAGCAGTGACATCACCGCTCTCCAGATATATTATACAGCAGTGACATCACCGCTCTCCAGATATATTATACAGCAGTGACATCACCGCTCTCCAGATATCAGATATATTATACAGCAGTGACATCACCGCTCTCCAGATATATTATACAGCAGTGACATCACCGCTCTCCAGATATATTATACAGCAGTGACATCACCGCTCTCCTGATATATTATACAGCAGTGACATCACCGCTCTCCAGATATCAGATATATTATACAGCAGTGACATCACCGCTCTCCAGATATCAGATATATTATACAGCAGTGACATCACCGCTCTCCAGATATATTATACAGCAGTGACATCACCGCTCTCCAGATATCAGCTATATTATACAGCAGTGACATCACCGCTCTCCAGATATCAGATATATTATACAGGAGGTGACATCACCGCTCTCCAGATATATTATACAGCAGTGACATCACCGCTCTCCAGATATATTATACAGCAGTGACATCACCGCTCTCCAGATATATTATACAGCAGTGACATCACCGCTCTCCAGATATATTATACAGCAGTGACATCACCTCTCTCCAGATATATTATACAGCAGTGACATCACCGCTCTCCAGATATCAGATATATTATACAGCAGTGACATCACCGCTCTCCAGATATATTATACAGCAGTGACATCACCGCTCTCCAGATATATTATACAGCAGTGACATCACCGCTCTCCAGATATCAGATATATTATACAGGAGGTGACATCACCGCTCTCCAGATATCAGATATATTATACAGCAGTGACATCACCGCTCTCCAGATATATTATACAGCAGTGACATCACCGCTCTCCAGATATATTATACAGCAGTGACATCACCGCTCTCCAGATATCAGATATATTATACAGGAGGTGACATCACCGCTCTCCAGATATCAGATATATTATACAGCAGTGACATCACCGCTCTCCAGATATATTATACAGCAGTGACATCACCGCTCTCCAGATATCAGATATATTATACAGCAGTGACATCACCGCTCTCCTGATATCAGATATATTATACAGCAGTGACATCACCGCTCTCCAGATATATTATACAGCAGTGACATCACCGCTCTCCAGATATATTATACAGCAGTGACATCACCGCTCTCCAGATATATTATACAGCAGTGACATCACCGCTCTCCAGATATATTATACAGCAGTGACATCACCGCTCTCCAGATATCAGATATATTATACAGGAGGTGACATCACCGCTCTCCAGATATATTATAAAGGAGGTGACATCACTGCTCTCCAGATATATTATACAGCAGTGACATCACCGCTCTCCAGATATCAGATATATTATACAGCAGTGACATCACCGCTCTCCAGATATATTATACAGCAGTGACATCACCGCTCTCCAGATATATTATACAGCAGTGACATCACCGCTCTCCAGATATCAGATATATTATACAGCAGTGACATCACCGCTCTCCAGATATATTATACAGCAGTGACATCACCGCTCTCCAGATATATTATACAGCAGTGACATCACCGCTCTCCAGATATATTATACAGCAGTGACATCACCCCTCTCCAGATATCAGCTATATTATACAGCAGTGACATCACCGCTCTCCAGATATATTATAAAGGAGGTGACATCACCGCTCTCCAGATATATTATACAGCAGTGACATCACCGCTCTCCAGATATATTATAAAGGAGGTGACATCACCGCTCTCCAGATATCTGCTTGATTGACAGGCGCTGTGTACGGAGCAAACACTCACAGCGCCTGTCAGCTGAGTACGGCCGGCTGCTTGAAAAAGGTGCCGAGACCGGAGCAGCGCGGCAGCACATTCTGGGGGGTGAGAGATCTTTGAGATCACACAGGGAGGGGGGGCCGGGGGAGGGGATCAGCACCACTCTGCAGGACTTCCTCCCGGGTGTCAGCGATGCTGAGTCCCGGGAGGGGAAGGGATGCGGCGGGCAGCAGTACTTCATTCATAGCTCAGCTCAGGGTGTCTGGTAGTTATAAATGAAGTAATGCCGCCCGCTGCATCCCCTCCCGGGACACAGTCGGCATCGCTGACAAACGGGGTGGTGGGGGGGGGGTTTGGATGCAGGGACCCCTCACACAGTGCTAACGCCCCCTCATATAGTGCTGACGCCGGCCCAGCCCATGTCACTGGTGACCGGCACTGAGCCCCCACAACCCCTGGTACAGCAGGCTCAGGGGACCTGGAGCATGGTGGGACGCAGAGCACTGAGCCCTGATTGGCTACACGCTAGCCAGCCAGTCAGGGTTCAGTGCTCTGCTGCTAAGGAGGAGGAAAGCCAGACGCCGGCCGGGTATGGTGATGTCACCGAACCGGAAGAAGAGGATCCGCGAGTCGCAGCTCACGTGACCAAACCGGAGATCTCCTTGGGGGGCCAATAAAGGACTGGTAAGTATATAAGGAAAGGGTTAACTTGGTTAACCCTTTCCATAGCTAATTTATTGATTTTTCCTGGAATACCCCTTTAACATTCTTGGCACCTGGGCGATAAGTTACAATAAAATGAAACCTTGTAAAGAATAAGGCCCACAATAAGGCATTATCAAGATACAATAGGTTCTTATGATCAGTTCATACAACCGCCCTATGTTTGGCTCCTTCCAGGAAATGTCTCCATTCCTCAATTGCCCACTTTACAGCCAGCGATTCCCGGTTCCCGATGTCATAGTTAATGTCGGAGGTGGAGAATTTCCTGGAGAAGAAAGCCACAAGACGGAGGTTGATGCTCCCTGGGACAGAACCGCGCCAACAACAAATGGTTTTTCAGGACCTGGATGGACCAGTACAGGAGCGGTAGAGAAACAATTCTTCAAAGCCGTGAAGGCCTGTTCTGCCTCTGGTGTCCAAGCAGTGGGGTCCGAGACTTTTTTAGTAAGATCAGTAAGGGGCTTAGCGATAACAGAAAAATCCTTAATGAACTTTTGGTAATAATTTGCAAAACCCAGAACACATTGAATGTCTTTTAGTGAGCTGGGACGTACCCACTCCTGTATGGCAGAAACTTTCTGGGGATCCATACCAATAGAATCAGGAGTGAGACTATAACCCAGGAACCCCACCTCTTGGACACCAAATTGGCACTTAGATAGCTTAGCACATAAATAATTCTGTCGCAACCTAGAAAGGACAATCCTCACATGTTCTTGATGGGTAGTCCAATCTGGTGAAAAGATGAGGATGTCATCTAGGTACACGACCATGAACCTACCCAGAAGGTCACAAAAAATATCATTTACGAACCTTTGGAAGACGGCAGGGGCATTACTGAGACCAAATGGCATAACTAAATACTCAAAATGGCCCTCAGGAGTACTGAATGCCGTCTTCCACTCATCACCCTCTCTGATCAAGTTGTAGGGTCCCTGGAGATCTATTTTGGAGTACCAGTGGGCACCCACAACCTGACAGAACAAATCAGAGGAAGCTGGCCCTTAACCCTGATTTTATTTCACTCTCTGTAGTCTATACATGGTCTTAGACCTCCATCTTTCTTGCTGACAAAAAAGAAACCTGCCCCCATAGGCGATACTGAGGGCCGGATGTGACCCTTGCAGAGGCTTTTCTGAATAAAATCACGAATTGACTCTCGTTCTGGAGCAGATAGGTTGAAAATACGTCCCTTGGGGAATTTTGCTCCAGGAACAAGGTCAATGGCGCAGTCATACGGCCTATGTGGGGGAAGATGGTCTGAGCTGATTTCATTGAAAACTTCTTGGAAATCAGCTATGTATTCAGGAATAGACCCAGAATCAGTGGTACATTCTAAGGTCTGTACAGTGCTCAGATCAGAACCCCATAGAAGCAACTCAGCAGTCACCCCATCAAACACCGGGTTATGGAGACAAAGCCAAGGCAAACCAAGAATTACGTCAGAAATCAATCTCTTCATAACGAAAAACAAAGACACCCCACTGAGAGGGTGACCTTGGCAGTGCGAAATGTAAGGCATGGATCACCTAGCTGGAGCCCAGCCGCCGGCCGGCACAGAGCCCCTGCACCCACCCCTGGCAGCAGAGATGACAGGAGAGCATGATGTTCTCCTGTCATCTCATCTACTACTCACCTCTTCCTCCATGCTGACCCTGAAGTGGCCGGCACTATGCTCCCGGAGAGGAAAGCAGCATACTCCAGGCCACTTCGGGGGAACAGCATGGGGGAATAGGTGAGTAGTAGATGCGATGACGGAGAGCACATCATGCTCTCCTGTCATCTCTGAGGCCGGGCAGCAGGGGGGTGATCCGCGATCCGCACTAGGACATGTCTTATTTTTTCGCAGTCCGAGTGGCGGCACGGATCATGTGAATAGCTGCATTCACCGCAAAGGTCCCTAAAATTGTCCATGGTTGCAGATCCGCGACCACAGACAATTTCCGGGGACGTGTGAATAAGGCCTAATTCTTCTTTCTGTGAAAGGAGTGGGATCAGCCCCAGTGACCTAGCAGGGATCTAGCAGAGCGACGGCCCTGCTGAACAGACAGGAGATGGGTCTCCGCCAGTGCTACATGGTTGGGGTCATCGTACACTTGGCCTTGGACTTCAAAAAATCGGTCAATGGAAAACCACACTGGGTACTCAGGAGGGAGTGACAGTGCCCAATCCTGTGGAGGACCCTTTAGTAGAGAGACTATCACCCCAACTTCCTCCACTTCAGTTGGGAACTGGTTAAACCTAAAAAACAACCAACATGATTCACGAAATGTGCAGAATCTATCAGGGTCCCCTTCAAAACGATCTGGCAGCATGCTAGGTTTCCGCTGGAGACTCTGGACAGGGAAAACGGGCTGAAAAAGTAACAGGGGAGGCGGCAGTGTCAGACAAGTGACAAATTTGATTAACAACACCCGCCATTCCCTGGCACTGATTTGCCAACTCAACCAGGCGGTCAGTGACCGACAGATCGGCACTCATAGTGAATCGCCGGAGGGTTGGCTGGGATATGGGCCTGCTATAATGTCAGGACAGTTCAGGGCACACAAGGAAACACTCACACAGATAGGTGAAGCCCTGACACCGTCCCACTCTCACTGTCCCAGCCACTAGACCACCCTAAATGATGGCGGACAACCAGGTGACGTTCCCTGCACTGAAATAGGGTGACACATGAGACAAGACAAAGACAGACAGAACACAATGGTGGATAGTCGGGCAAAAATGGGTCAGAACCAGGAGAATCAAAATATAGATCAGAATCACAGAGCCAAAGAATAATCAGAAGCCGAGGTCAGGAGCCGAGGTCAGGTGTAACGGGAAGTCAGGTGTAACGGGAGGTCAGGAGCCAAGGTCAGAAGCCGAGGTCAGGAGCCGAGGTCAGGAGTAACGGGAGGTCAGAAGCCAAGGTCAGAAGCCGAGGTCAGGAGCCGAGGTCAGGTGTAACGGGAAGTCAGGTGTAACGGGAGGTCAGGAGCCAAGGTCAGAAGCCGAGGTCAGGAGCCGAGGTCAGGAGTAACGGGAGGTCAGAAGCCAAGGTCAGAAGCCGAGGTCAGGAGCCGAGGTCAGGTGTAACGGGAAGTCAGGTGTAACGGGAGGTCAGGAGCCAAGGTCAGGTGTAACGGGAGGTCAGTAGCCGAGGTCAGGTGTAACGGGAGGTCAGGAGCCGAGGTCAGGAGCCGAGGTCAGGTGTAACGGGAGGTCAGGAGCCGAGGTCAGGTGTAACGGGAGGTCAGAAGCCGAGGTCAGGAGCCGAGGTCAGGAGTAACGGGAGGTCAGAAGCCAAGGTCAGAAGCCGAGGTCAGGTGTAACGGGAAGTCAGGTGTAACGGGAGGTCAGGAGCCGAGGTCAGGTGTAACGGGAGGTCAGGAGCCGAGGTCAGAAGCCGAGGTCAGGAGTAACGGGAGGTCAGAAGCCAAGGTCAGAAGCCGAGGTCAGGTGTAACGGGAGGACAGAATACACAGGGAAAGGAGGCCAGAAACAGCAGCAGGGAGTTACCTAGCGAGCACGTACATTTAGCCACCATAATCGTAGCCGGCAACCAGAGCCTTACCAGGTACAATCCTGACAAGTGCCCTGCACGTGGTAGAGAGGCAAGGTGGATCCCTGTTTGGCCTCTCTACCCTGGTGAAAACCTGGCACTGCATAGCTGAATGTTCACTAGAAGAACGCTGGCTGCTTCTCACACATCCACTCATTTGCACCTACAGCCACTGACTCCTTCACTTCCTCGCACCTACAGGGGCTATCCAAACCCTCCTGTGAGTGGTGGGGGCTGTGTGGGGAAAGAAACAGAGGATAGCATAAGAGGGAAAGCACCTTCACCTATAAGTGGTTAGAAGACAACACATGGTACAAAACATAGTTAACCATTCTGCTCTTTCAGTTGTGAATAAAGTTAAACAAAAACCGTAGTGACACCTAGTGGGGAAAACACAATAGTACAGTTACACCATCTCCCACTAGTGTGACCCTGAGGGAGTTACTCAGGTGCAATAGACAGCACCCTGTGCTGGGACACTACACCCCCGGCTGTGGCTTCTCTCTGTCTGCCCCCAGCTGTGGCTTCTTCCCGTCTTCCCCTGGTAGCTGTGGCTTCTTCCCGCCTTCCCCCGGCTGTAGCTTCTCCCTGTCTGCCCCCGGCTGTGGCTTCTTTTCATCTGCCCCCTGTGGCTTCTTCCTGCCTGCCCCCGGCTGTGGCTTCTTCCCACCTGCCCCCTGTGGCTTCTTCCCGCCTTCCCCTGGTGGCTGTGGCCTCTCCCCGTCTGCCCCCGGCTGTGGCTTCTCCCGGCCTGCCCCCAGCTGTGGCTTCTTCTAGCCTGCCCCCTGTGGCTTCTTCCCACCTTCCCCTGGTGGCTGTGGCTTTTTCCCGCCTGCCCCCAGCTGTGGCTTCTTCCCGCCTGCCCCTGGCTGTGGCTTCTTCCCGCCTGCCCCCTGTGGCTGTGGCTTCTTCCCGCCTTCCCCTGGTGGCTGTGGCATCTTCCCGCCTGCCCCCAGCTGTGGCTTCTTCCCGCCTTCCCCTGGTGGCTGTGGCATCTTCCCGCCTGCCCCCAGCTGTGGCTTCTTCCCGCCTGCCCCTGGCTGTGGCTTTTTCCTGCCGGCCCAAGGCTGTGGCTTTTTCCCGCCTTCCCCTGGTGGCTGTGGCTTTTTCCCGCCTGCCCCCGGCTGTGGCTTCTCCCCGCCTGCCCCAGGCTGTGGCTTCTCGCTGTGGCTTCTTCCCGCCTGCCCCCTGTGGCTGTGGCTTCTTCCCTCCTTCTTCTGGTGGCTGTGGCTTTTTCCCGCCTGCCCCCGGCTGTGGCTTCTTCCTGCCTGCCCCCGGCTGTGGCTTCTTCCCGCGTTCCCCGGTGGCTGTGGCTTCTTCCCGCCTTCTTCTGGTGGCTGTGGCTTTTTCCTGCCTGCCTGCCCCCGGCTGTGGCTTCTTCCCGCGTTCCTCGGTGGCTGTGGCTTCTTCCCGCCTTCTTCTGGTGGCTGTGGCTTCTTCCCGCCTTCTTCTGGTGGCTGTGGCTTCTTCCCGCCTGCCCCTGGCTGTGGCTTTTTCCTGCCGGCCCAAGGCTGTGGCTTTTTCCCGCCTTCCCCTGGTGGCTGTGGCTTTTTCCCGCCTGCCCCCGGCTGTGGCTTCTCTTGATCTCAGCTTGCGGCGAGGTTGGCGTATTCCAGCTGATTAGATGAGATTTCCACGCCCGCGCTCGCCGTCTGAGTGCTGACAGTAAAATGTTCCCGTGTTCGGTTCCCCCTCGGAGGGGAAGGGGCAATAATTCATCATTAGGGCGTCAGAGTCCAGGTGCAGATGAAAACTGATGGAGCCTCCAGCGCAGCAGAGAAGCCGCCGCCAGCGCAGAAAATCGGATGTGAAGCCCAATTCCCCGGGTACAAGAGAGAATAATTAAGAGAACGTCGCTTCCTGTAATAATTAGACATCCCACATGCAGAATGTATGGAGGGAAGGCGGCTGCGGCCACCCCACTCCACCGCCCGGGACTTCCTGGCAGCCGCACGCTGCACCTGACAGCCGCCAGGGAATGGCTGCAGCCAAGGACTTTGTTTAGGTGCAACAAATCATTTGTCCGTTATTAACCCAGAGCTTGTAATTATGCAGATTGCCATAGATTTTCCCAGGCCGGGATGTGAGATTGAGGTGTGAGCGGTGGCGAGCCCGGCCGTGCGTTGCCGTGCACGGCCCATTCATCATGCTGACTGATGGCGGTGGGAGCGGGGCGCAGGCCCACTGCTTAATGTACTGGGTAATTAACTGTCATTTGCCTGGTAATAGGCCGATGATCAATGGTTTGTGTGGAAACACATTCTAATCAGGGGCTGATAAATGTCTCCCGTCCCCCCTCACAACGGCCCACAGCTAAGGAAAGCCACGTCCGTACACGTCTGCCGCCAAAACCCTCACAGCTGGACAATCACCTCCTGCAGAAGTAAGGAAAAAGATCCAGCCAATGTCATGGCCAGAGAGCAAAGGACAAAGCCCCCCCATGAGCAAGGAGGGAGAGTGGGGATAAACCCCCAATATACAGGGATAGAAGAGGGACAGTGGGGATAAACCCCCAATACACAGGGATAGAAGAGGGACAGTGGGGATAAACCCCCAATACACAGGGATAGAAGAGGGACAGTGGGGATAAACCCCCAATATACAGGGATAGAAGAGGGACAGTGGGGATAAACCCCCAATATACAGGGATAGAAGAGGGACAGTGGGGATAAACCCCCAATACACAGGGATAGAAGAGGGACAGTGGGGATAAACTCCCAATATACAGGGATAGAAGAGGGACAGTGGGGCAGAACCCCCAATATACAGGGATAGAAGAGGGACAGTGGAGCAGAACCCCCAATATACAGGGATAGAAAAGGGACAGTGGGGATAAACCCCCAATACACAGGGATAGAAGAGGGACAGTGGGGATTAACCCCCAATATACAGGGATAGAAGAGGTACAGTGGGGCAGAACCCCCAATATACAGGGATAGAAGAGGGACAGTGGAGCAGAACCCCCAATATACAGGGATAGAAGAGGGACAGTGGGGATAAACCCCCAATATACAGGGATAGAAGAGGGACAGTGGGGATAAACCCCCAATATACAGGGATAGAAGAGGGACAGTGGGGATAAACCCCCAATATACAGGGATAGAAGAGGGACAGTGGAGCAGAACCCCCAATATACAGGGGTAGAAGAGGGAAAGAAGGGCAGAACCCCCAATATACAGGGATAGAAGAGGGACAGTGGGGCAGAACCCCCAATATACAGGGATAGAAGAGGAACAGTGGGGATAAACCCCCAATATACAGGGATAGAAGAGGGACAGTGGGGATAAACCCCCAATATACAGGGATAGAAGAGGGACAGTGGGGATAAACCCCCAATACACAGGGATAGAAGAGGGACAGTGGGGATAAACCCCCAATACACAGGGATAGAAGAGGGACAGTGGGGATAAACTCCCAATATACAGGGATAGAAGAGGGACAGTGGGGCAGAACCCCCAATATACAGGGATAGAAGAGGGACAGTGGAGCAGAACCCCCAATATACAGGGATAGAAAAGGGACAGTGGGGATAAACCCCCAATACACAGGGATAGAAGAGGGACAGTGGGGATAAACTCCCAATATACAGGGATAGAAGAGGGACAGTGGAGCAGAACCCCCAATATACAGGGATAGAAGAGGGACAGTGGGGCAGAACCCCCAATATACAGGGATAGAAGAGGGACAGTGGAGCAGAACCCCCAATATACAGGGATAGAAGAGGGACAGTGGGGCAGAACCCCCAATATACAGGGATAGAAGAGGGACGGTGGAGATAAACCCCCAATATACAGAGATAGAAGAGGGACAGTGGGGATAAACCCCCAATATACAGGGATAGAAGAGGGACAGTGGGGCAGAACCCCCAATATACAGGGATAGAAGAGGGACAGTGGGGATAAACCCCCAATATACAGGGATAGAAGAGGGACAGAAGGGATAAACCCCCAATATACAGGGATAGAAGAGGGACAGTGGGGATTAACCCCCAATATACAGGGATAGAAGAGGGACAGTGGGGCAGAACCCCCAATATACAGGGATAGAACAGGGACAGTGGGGATAAACCCCCAATATACAGGGATAGAAGAGGGACAGTGGGGATAAACCCCCAATATACAGGGATAGAAGAGGGACAGTGGGGATAAACCCCCAATATACAGGGATAGAAGAGGGACAGTGGAGCAGAACCCCCAATATACAGGGATAGAAGAGGGACAGTGGGGCAGAACCCCCAATATACAGGGATAGAAGAGGGACAGTGGAGCAGAACCCCCAATATACAGGGATAGAAGAGGGACAGTGGGGCAGAACCCCCAATATACAGGGATAGAAGAAGGACAGTGGGGATAAACCCCCAATATACAGGGATAGAAGAGGGACAGTGGAGCAGAACCCCCAATATACAGGGATAGAAGAGGGACAGTGGAGCACAACCCCCAATATACAGGGATAGAAGAGGGACAGTGGGGCAGAACCCCGAATATACAGGGATAGAAGAGGAACAGTGGGGAAGAACCCCCAATATACAGGGATAGAAGAGGGACAGTGGGGATAAACCCCCAATATACAGGGATAGAAGAGGAACAGTGGGGAAGAACCCCCAATATACAGGGATAGAAGAGGGACAGTGGGGATAAAACCCCAATATACAGGGATAGAAGAGGGACAGTGGGAATAAACCCCCAATATAAAGGGATAGAAGAGGGACAGTGGGGATAAACCCCCAATATACAGGGATAGAAGAGGGACAGTGGGAATAAACCCCCAATATACAGGGATAGAAGAGGGACAGTGGAGCAAAAACCCCAATATACAGGGATAGAAGAGGGACAGTGGGGATATAACCCTAATATACAGGCATAAAAAAGGGACAGTGGGGATAAACCCCCAATAGACAGGGATAGAAGAGGGACAGTGGGGATAAACCCCCAATATACAGGGATAGAAGAGGGACAGTGGGGATAAACCCCCGATACACAGGGATAGAAGAGGGACAGTGGAGCAGAACCCCCAATATACAGGGATAGAAGAGGGACAGTGGGAATAAACCCCCAATACATAGGGATAGAAGAGGGACAGTGGGAATATAATCCAATACACAGAGATAGAAGAAGGAAAGTGGGGCAGAACCCCCAATATTCAGGGATAGAAGAGGGACAGTGGAGCAGAACCCCCAAAATGCAGTGATAGAAGAGGGACAGTGGGGCAGAACCCTCAATATACAGGAATAGAAGAGGGACAGTGGAGCAGAACCCCCAATATACAGGGATAGAAGAGGGACAGTGGGGATAAACCCCCAATATACAGGGATAGAAGAGGGACAGTGGGGATAAACCCCCAATATACAGGGATAGAAGAGGGACAGTGGGGCAGAACCCCCAATATGCAGTGATAGAAGAGGGACAGTGGGGCAGAACCCCCAATATACAGGGATAGAAGAGGGACAGTGGAGCAGAACCCCCAATATACAGGGATAGAAGAGGGACAGTGGGGATAAACCCCCAATATACAGGGATAGAAGAGGGACAGTGGGGATAAACCCCCAATATACAGGGATAGTACAGGGACAGTGGGGCAGAACCCCCAATATACAGGGATAGAAGAGGGACAGTGGGGATAAACCCCCAATATACAGGGATAGAAGAGGGACAGTGGGGATAAACCCCCAATATACAGGGATAGTACAGGGACAGTGGGGCAGAACCCCCAATATACAGGGATAGAACAGGAACAGTGGGGCAGAACCCCCAATATACAGGGATAGAACAGGGACAGTGGGGCAGAACCCCCAATATACAGGGATAGAAGAGGGACAGTGGGGATAAACCCCCAATACACAGTGATAGAAGAGGGACAGTGGGGCAGAACCCCCAATATACAGGGATAGAAGAGGGACAGTGGGGATAAACCCCCAATATACAGGGATAGAAGAGGGACAGTGGGGCAGAACCCCCAATATACAGGGATAGAAGAGGGACAGTGGGGCAGAACTCCTAATATACAGGGATAGAAGAGGGACAGTGAGTCAGAACTCCTAATATACAGGGATAAAAGAGGGACAGTGGGGCAGAACTCCTAATATACAGGGATAGAAGAGGTACTATATAGAGTACTTTTAATACAGTAAGCCCCAGTTACGCCAGTACTACAACACTGTAATCACCACCATCACCAGTACTACAACACTATAAGCCCCAGTATCACCAGTACTACAACACTATAAGCCCCAGTATCACCAGTACTACAACACTGTAAGCTCCAGTAACACCAGTACTACAACACTGTAATCACCACCATCACCAGTACTACAACACTGTAACCCCCAGTATCACCAGTACTACAACACTGTAAGCCCCAGTATCACCAGTACTACAACACTATAAGCCCCAGTATCACCAGTACTACAACACTGTAACCCCCAGTATCACCAGTACTACAATACTATAAGCCCCAGTATCACCAGTACTACAACACTGTAATCACCACCATCACCAGTACTACAACACTATAAGCCCCAGTATCACCAGTACTACAACACTATAAGCCCCAGTATCACCAGTACTACAACACTGTAACCCCCAGTATCACCAGTACTACAACACTGTAATCACCACCATCACCAGTACTACAATACTATAAGCCCCAGTATCACCAGTACTACAACACTGTAAGCCCCAGTATCACCAGTACTACAACACTGTAATCACCACCATCACCAGTACTACAACACTATAAGCCCCAGTATCACCAGTACTACAACACTGTAAGCCCCAGTATCACCAGTACTACAACACTGTAATCACCACCATCACCAGTACTACAACACTGTAATCACCACCATCACCAGTACTACAACACTATAAGCCCCAGTATCACCAGTACTACAACACTATAAGCCCCAGTATCACCAGTACTACAACACTATAATCCCCAGTATCACCAGTACTACAACACTGTAAGCCCCAGTATCACCAGTACTACAACACTATAACCCCCAGTATCACCAGTACTACAACACTATAAGCCCCAGTATCACCAGTACTACAACACTATAAGCCCCAGTATCACCAGTACTACAACACTATAAGCCCCAGTATCACCAGTACTACAACACTGTAACCCCCAGTATCACCAGTACTACAATACTATAAGCCCCAGTATCACCAGTACTACAACACTATAAGCCCCAGTATCACCAGTACTACAACACTATAAGCCCCAGTATCACCAGTACTACAACACTGTAACCCCCAGTATCACCAGTACTACAATACTATAAGCCCCAGTATCACCAGTACTACAATACTATAAGCCCCAGTATCACCAGTACTACAACACTATAAGCCCCAGTATCACCAGTACTACAACACTGTAAGCCCCAGTATCACCAGTACTACAATACTATAAGCCCCAGTATCACCAGTACTACAACACTATAAGCCCCAGTATCACCAGTACTACAACACTATAAGCCCCAGTATCACCAGTACTACAACACTGTAAGCCCCAGTATCACCAGTACTACAACACTGTAATCACCACCATCACCAGTACTACAACACTGTAAGCCCCAGTATCACCAGTACTACAACACTGTAAGCCCCAGTATCACCAGTACTACAACACTGTAACCCCCAGTATCACCAGTACTACAACACTGTAAGCCCCAGTATCACCAGTACTACAACACTGTAATCACCACCATCACCAGTACTACAACACTATAAGCCCCAGTATCACCAGTACTACAACACTGTAAGCCCCAGTATCACCAGTACTACAACACTGTAAGCCCCAGTATCACCAGTACTACAACACTATAAGCCCCAGTATCACCAGTACTACAACACTATAACCCCCAGTATCACCAGTACTACAACACTGTAACCCCCAGTATCACCAGTACTACAACACTATAAGCCCCAGTATCACCAGTACTACAACACTATAAGCCCCAGTATCACCAGTACTACAACACTGTAATCACCAGTATCACCAGTACTACAACACTATAAGCCCCAGTATCACCAGTACTACAACACTATAAGCCCCAGTATCACCAGTACTACAACACTGTAAGCCCCAGTATCGCCAGTACTACAACACTGTAACCCCCAGTATCACCAGTACTACAACACTGTAACCACCACCATCACCAGTACTACAACACTGTAACCCCCAGTATCACCAGTACTACAACACTGTAAGCCCCAGTATCACCAGTACTACAATACTATAAGCCCCAGTATCACCAGTACTACAATACTATAAGCCCCAGTATCACCAGTACTACAACACTGTAATCACCACCATCACCAGTACTACAACACTATAACCCCCAGTATCACCAGTACTACAACACTATAACCCCCAGTATCACCAGTACTACAACACTGTAAGCCCCAGTATCACCAGTACTACAACACTGTAAGCCCCAGTATCACCAGTACTACAACACTGTAACCCCAGTATCACCAGTACTACAACACTATAAGCCCCAGTATCACCAGTACTACAACACTGTAAGCCCAGTATCACCAGTACTACAACACTATAAGCCCCAGTATCACCAGTACTACAACACTGTAAGCCCAGTATCACCAGTACTACAACACTGTAACCCCCAGTATCACCAGTACTACAACCACTGTAACCCCTACAGTATCACCAGTACTACAACACTGTAACCCCAGTATCACCAGTACTACAATACTATAAGCCCCAGTATCACCAGTACTACAACACTATAAGCCCCAGTATCACCAGTACTACAACACTATAAGCCCCAGTATCACCAGTACTACAACACTATAAGCCCCAGTATCACCAGTACTACAACACTGTAAGCCCCAGTATCACCAGTACTACAACACTGTAACCCCCAGTATCACCAGTACTACAACACTATAAGCCCCAGTATCACCAGTACTACAACACTATAAGCCCCAGTATCACCAGTACTACAACACTATAAGCCCCAGTATCACCAGTACTACAACACTGTAAGCCCCAGTATCACCAGTACTACAACACTATAAGCCCCAGTATCACCAGTACTACAACACTATAAGCCCCAGTATCACCAGTACTACAACACTGTAACCCCCAGTATCACCAGTACTACAACACTGTAACCCACAGTATCACCAGTACTACAACACTGTAAGCCCACAGTATCACCAGTACTACAACACTATAAGCCCCAGTATCACCAGTACGTACAACACTATAAGCCCCAGTATCACCAGTACTACAACACTGTAAGCCCCAGTATCACCAGTACTACAACACTGTAAGCCCCAGTATCACCAGTACTACAACACTATAAGCCCCAGTATCACCAGTACTACAACACTGTAAGCCCCAGTATCACCAGTACTACAACACTGTAAGCCCCAGTATCACCAGTACTACAACACTATAAGCCCCAGTATCACCAGTACTACAACACTGTAAGCCCCAGTATCACCAGTACTACAATACTATAAGCCCCAGTATCACCAGTACTACAACACTATAAGCCCCAGTATCACCAGTACTACAACACTATAAGCCCCAGTATCGCCAGTACTACAACACTGTAAGCCCCAGTATCACCAGTACTACAACACTATAACCCCCAGTATCACCAGTACTACAACACTATAAGCCCCAGTATCACCAGTACTACAACACTATAAGCCCCAGTATCACCAGTACTACAACACTATAACCCCCAGTATCGCCAGTACTACAACACTATAACCCCCAGTATCACCAGTACTACAACACTGTAACCCCCAGTATCACCAGTACTACAACACTATAAGCCCCAGTATCACCAGTACTACAACACTGTAACCCCCATTATCACCAGTACTACAACACTATAAGCCCCAGTATCACCAGTACTACAACACTATAAGCCCCAGTATCACCAGTACTACAACACTGTAAGCCCCAGTATCACCAGTACTACAACACTGTAACCCCCAGTATCACCAGTACTACAACACTGTAAGCCCCAGTATCACCAGTACTACAACACTGTAACCCCCAGTATCACCAGTACTACAACACTGTAACCCCCAGTATCACCAGTACTACAACACTGTAAGCCCCAGTATCACCAGTACTACAACACTATAACCCCCAGTATCGCCAGTACTACAACACTATAACCCCCAGTATCGCCAGTACTACAACACTGTAAGCCCCAGTATCACCAGTACTACAACACTGTAACCCCCAGTATCACCAGTACTACAACACTGTAACCCCCAGTATCACCAGTACTACAACACTATAAGCCCCAGTATCACCAGTACTACAACACTGTAACCCCCAGTATCACCAGTACTACAACACTATAAGCCCCAGTATCACCAGTACTACAACACTATAAGCCCCAGTATCACCAGTACTACAACACTGTAAGCCCCAGTATCACCAGTACTACAACACTGTAACCCCCAGTATCACCAGTACTACAACACTGTAAGCCCCAGTATCACCAGTACTACAACACTGTAACCCCCAGTATCACCAGTACTACAACACTGTAAGCCCCAGTATCACCAGTACTACAACACTGTAACCCCCAGTATCACCAGTACTACAACACTATAAGCCCCAGTATCACCAGTACTACAACACTGTAACCCCCAGTATCACCAGTACTACAACACTGTAATCACCACCATCACCAGTACTACAACACTGTAACCCCCAGTATCACCAGTACTACAACACTGTAACCCCCAGTATCACCAGTACTACAACACTGTAAGCCCCAGTATCACCAGTACTACAACACTATAAGCCCCAGTATCACCAGTACTACAACACTGTAAGCCCCAGTATCTCCAGTACTACAACACTATAAGCCCCAGTATCACCAGTACTACAACACTGTAACCCCCAGTATCACCAGTACTACAACACTGTAACCCCCAGTATCACCAGTACTACAACACTGTAAGCCCCAGTATCACCAGTACTACAACACTGTAAGCCCCAGTATCACCAGTACTACAACACTGTAACCCCCAGTATCACCAGTACTACAACACTGTAACCCCCAGTATCACCAGTACTACAACACTATAAGCCCCAGTATCACCAGTACTACAAGACTGTAACCCCCAGTATCACCAGTACTACAACACTATAAGCCCCAGTATCACCAGTACTACAACACTATAAGCCCCAGTATCACCAGTACTACAACACTATAAGCCCCAGTATCACCAGTACTACAACACTGTAAGCCCCAGTATCACCAGTACTACAACACTATAAGCCCCAGTATCACCAGTACTACAACACTATAAGCCCCAGTATCACCAGTACTACAACACTGTAAGCCCCAGTATCACCAGTACTACAAGACTGTAACCCCCAGTATCACCAGTACTACAACACTGTAATCACCACCATCACCAGTACTACAACACTGTAAGCCCCAGTATCACCAGTACTACAAGACTGTAACCCCCAGTATCACCAGTACTACAACACTGTAATCACCACCATCACCAGTACTACAACACTATAAGCCCCAGTATCACCAGTACTACAAGACTGTAACCCCCAGTATCACCAGTACTACAACACTGTAACCCCCAGTATCACCAGTACTACAACACTGTAAGCCCCAGTATCACCAGTACTACAACACTATAAGCCCCAGTATCACCAGTACTACAACACTATAAGCCCCAGTATCACCAGTACTACAACACTGTAAGCCCCAGTATCACCAGTACTACAACACTATAAGCCCCAGTATCACCAGTACTACAACACTATAAGCCCCAGTATCACCAGTACTACAACACTGTAACCCCCAGTATCACCAGTACTACAACACTGTAACCCCCAGTATCACCAGTACTACAACACTATAAGCCCCAGTATCACCAGTACTACAACACTGTAAGCCCCAGTATCACCAGTACTACAACACTGTAAGCCCCAGTATCACCAGTACTACAACACTATAAGCCCCAGTATCACCAGTACTACAACACTATAAGCCCCAGTATCACCAGTACTACAACACTATAAGCCCCAGTATCACCAGTACTACAACACTGTAAGCCCCAGTATCACCAGTACTACAACACTATAAGCCCCAGTATCACCAGTACTACAACACTATAAGCCCCAGTATCACCAGTACTACAACACTGTAACCCCCAGTATCACCAGTACTACAACACTATAAGCCCCAGTATCACCAGTACTACAACACTGTAACCCCCAGTATCACCAGTACTACAACACTGTAACCCCCAGTATCACCAGTACTACAACACTGTAACCCCCAGTATCACCAGTACTACAACCCTGTAAGCCCCAGTATCACCAGTACTACAACACTATAAGCCCCAGTATCACCAGTACTACAACACTGTAAGCCCCAGTATCACCAGTACTACAACACTATAAGCCCCAGTATCACCAGTACTACAAGACTGTAACCCCCAGTATCACCAGTACTACAACACTGTAACCCCCAGTATCACCAGTACTACAACACTATAAGCCCCAGTATCACCAGTACTACAACACTATAAGCCCCAGTATCACCAGTACTACAACACTATAAGCCCCAGTATCACCAGTACTACAACACTGTAAGCCCCAGTATCACCAGTACTACAACACTATAAGCCCCAGTATCACCAGTACTACAATACTATAAGCCCCAGTATCACCAGTACTACAACACTGTAACCCCCAGTATCACCAGTACTACAACACTGTAACCCCCAGTATCACCAGTACTACAACCCTGTAAGCCCCAGTATCACCAGTACTACAACACTATAAGCCCCAGTATCACCAGTACTACAACACTGTAAGCCCCAGTATCACCAGTACTACAACACTATAAGCCCCAGTATCACCAGTACTACAAGACTGTAACCCCCAGTATCACCAGTACTACAACACTGTAACCCCCAGTATCACCAGTACTACAACACTATAAGCCCCAGTATCACCAGTACTACAACACTATAAGCCCCAGTATCACCAGTACTACAACACTATAAGCCCCAGTATCACCAGTACTACAACACTGTAAGCCCCAGTATCACCAGTACTACAACACTATAAGCCCCAGTATCACCAGTACTACAACACTGTAACCCCCAGTATCACCAGTACTACAACACTATAACCCCCAGTATCACCAGTACTACAATACTGTAAGCCCCAGTATCACCAGTACTACAACACTATAAGCCCCAGTATCACCAGTACTACAACACTGTAACCCCCAGTATCACCAGTACTACAACACTGTAACCCCCAGTATCACCAGTACTACAACACTGTAAGCCCCAGTATCACCAGTACTACAACACTATAAGCCCCAGTATCACCAGTACTACAACACTATAAGCCCCAGTATCACCAGTACTACAACACTATAACCCCCAATATCACCAGTACTACAACACTATAAGCCCCAGTATCACCAGTACTACAACACTATAAGCCCCAGTATCACCAGTACTACAACACTATAACCCCCAGTATCACCAGTACTACAACACTATAAGCCCCAGTATCACCAGTACTACAACACTATAAGCCCCAGTATCACCAGTACTACAACACTGTAAGCCCCAGTATCACCAGTACTACAACACTGTAACCCCCAGTATCACCAGTACTACAACACTGTAACCCCCAGTATCACCAGTACTACAACACTGTAAGCCCCAGTATCACCAGTACTACAACACTGTAACCCCCAGTATCACCAGTACTACAACACTGTAAGCCCCAGTATCACCAGTACTACAACACTATAAGCCCCAGTATCACCAGTACTACAACACTGTAAGCCCCAGTATCACCAGTACTACAACACTATAACCCCCAGTATCGCCAGTACTACAACACTATAAGCCCCAGTATCACCAGTACTACAACACTGTAATCACCAGTATCACCAGTACTACAACACTATAAGCCCCAGTATCACCAGTACTACAGTACTATAAGCCCCAGTATCACCAGTACTACAACACTGTAATCACCACCATCACCAGTACTACAACACTGTAAGCCCCAGTATCACCAGTACTACAACACTATAAGCCCCAGTATCACCAGTACTACAACACTATAACCCCCAGTATCACCAGTACTACAACACTGTAACCCCCAGTATCACCAGTACTACAACCCTGTAACCCCCAGTATCACCAGTACTACAACACTATAAGCCCCAGTATCACCAGTACTACAACACTGTAAGCCCCAGTATCACCAGTACTACAACACTGTAACCACCACCATCACCAGTACTACAACACTGTAACCCCCAGTATCACCAGTACTACAACACTGTAACCACCACCATCACCAGTACTACAACACTGTAACCCCCAGTATCACCAGTACTACAACCCTGTAAGCCCCAGTATCACCAGTACTACAACACTATAAGCCCCAGTATCACCAGTACTACAACACTATAAGCCCCAGTATCACCAGTACTACAACACTATAAGCCCCAGTATCACCAGTACTACAACACTGTAACCCCCAGTATCACCAGTACTACAACACTGTAACCCCTAGTATCACCAGTACTACAACACTGTAACCCCCAGTATCACCAGTACTACAACCCTGTAAGCCCCAGTATCACCAGTACTACAACACTATAAGCCCCAGTATCACCAGTACTACAACACTGTAACCCCCAGTATCACCAGTACTACAACACTATAAGCCCCAGTATCACCAGTACTACAACACTGTAAGCCCCAGTATCACCAGTACTACAACACTATAAGCCCCAGTATCACCAGTACTACAACACTATAAGCCCCAGTATCACCAGTACTACAACACTGTAAGCCCCAGTATCACCAGTACTACAACACTATAAGCCCCAGTATCACCAGTACTACAACACTATAAGCCCCAGTATCACCAGTACTACAACCCTGTAAGCCCCAGTATCACCAGTACTACAACCCTGTAAGCCCCAGTATCACCAGTACTACAACACTGTAACCCCCAGTATCACCAGTACTACAACACTGTAATCACCACCATCACCAGTACTACAACACTATAAGCCCCAGTATCACCAGTACTACAACACTATAAGCCCCAGTATCACCAGTACTACAACACTGTAACCCCCAGTATCACCAGTACTACAACACTGTAAGCCCCAGTATCACCAGTACTACAACACTATAAGCCCCAGTATCACCAGTACTACAACACTGTAAGCCCCAGTATCACCAGTACTACAACACTATAAGCCCCAGTATCACCAGTACTACAACACTATAAGCCCCAGTATCACCAGTACTACAACACTGTAACCCCCAGTATCTCCAGTACTACAACACTATAAGCCCCAGTATCACCAGTACTACAATACTATAAGCCCCAGTATCACCAGTACTACAACACTGTAACCCCCAGTATCACCAGTACTACAACACTATAAGCCCCAGTATCACCAGTACTACAACACTGTAACCCCCAGTATCACCAGTACTACAACACTGTAACCCCCAGTATCACCAGTACTACAACACTGTAAGCCCCAGTATCACCAGTACTACAACACTATAAGCCCCAGTATCACCAGTACTACAACACTGTAAGCCCCAGTATCACCAGTACTACAACACTATAAGCCCCAGTATCACCAGTACTACAAGACTGTAACCCCCAGTATCACCAGTACTACAACACTGTAACCCCCAGTATCACCAGTACTACAACACTATAAGCCCCAGTATCACCAGTACTACAACACTATAAGCCCCAGTATCACCAGTACTACAACACTATAAGCCCCAGTATCACCAGTACTACAACACTGTAAGCCCCAGTATCACCAGTACTACAACACTATAAGCCCCAGTATCACCAGTACTACAACACTGTAACCCCCAGTATCACCAGTACTACAACACTATAACCCCCAGTATCACCAGTACTACAATACTGTAAGCCCCAGTATCACCAGTACTACAACACTATAAGCCCCAGTATCACCAGTACTACAACACTGTAACCCCCAGTATCACCAGTACTACAACACTGTAACCCCCAGTATCACCAGTACTACAACACTGTAAGCCCCAGTATCACCAGTACTACAACACTGTAAGCCCCAGTATCACCAGTACTACAACACTGTAAGCCCCAGTATCACCAGTACTACAACACTGTAACCCCCAGTATCACCAGTACTACAACACTGTAACCCCCAGTATCACCAGTACTACAACACTGTAATCACCACCATCACCAGTACTACAACACTATAAGCCCCAGTATCACCAGTACTACAACACTATAAGCCCCAGTATCACCAGTACTACAATACTATAAGCCCCAGTATCACCAGTACTACAACACTGTAAGCCCCAGTATCACCAGTACTACAACACTGTAACCCCCAGTATCACCAGTACTACAACACTATAACCCCCAGTATCACCAGTACTACAACACTATAAGCCCCAGTATCACCAGTACTACAACACTATAAGCCCCAGTATCACCAGTACTACAACACTGTAAGCCCCAGTATCACCAGTACTACAACACTGTAACCCCCAGTATCACCAGTACTACAACACTGTAACCCCCAGTATCACCAGTACTACAACACTGTAAGCCCCAGTATCACCAGTACTACAACACTGTAACCCCCAGTATCACCAGTACTACAACACTGTAACCCCCAGTATCACCAGTACTACAACCCTGTAAGCCCCAGTATCACCAGTACTACAACACTATAAGCCCCAGTATCACCAGTAATACAACACTATAATCACCACCATCACCAGTACTACAACACTGTAAGCCCCAGTATCACCAGTACTACAACCCTGTAAGCCCCAGTATCACCAGTACTACAACACTATAACCCCCAGTATCACCAGTACTACAACACTATAACCCCCAGTATCACCAGTACTACAACACTGTAACCCCCAGTATCACCAGTACTACAACCCTGTAAGCCCCAGTATCACCAGTACTACAACACTGTAACCCCCAGTATCACCAGTACTACAACCCTGTAAGCCCCAGTATCACCAGTACTACAACACTATAAGCCCCAGTATCACCAGTACTACAACACTGTAACCCCCAGTATCACCAGTACTACAACACTATAAGCCCCAGTATCACCAGTACTACAACACTGTAAGCCCCAGTATCACCAGTACTACAACACTATAAGCCCCAGTATCACCAGTACTACAACACTATAAGCCCCAGTATCACCAGTACTACAACACTGTAACCCCCAGTATCACCAGTACTACAACACTGTAAGCCCCAGTATCACCAGTACTACAACCCTGTAAGCCCCAGTATCACCAGTACTACAACACTGTAACCCCCAGTATCACCAGTACTACAACACTGTAATCACCACCATCACCAGTACTACAACACTATAAGCCCCAGTATCACCAGTACTAAAACACTATAAGCCCCAGTATCACCAGTACTACAACACTGTAACCCCCAGTATCACCAGTACTACAACACTGTAACCCCCAGTATCACCAGTACTACAACACTATAAGCCCCAGTATCACCAGTACTACAACACTGTAACCCCCAGTATCTCCAGTACTACAATACTATAAGCCCCAGTATCACCAGTACTACAACACTATAAGCCCCAGTATCACCAGTACTACAACACTGTAAGCCCCAGTATCACCAGTACTACAACACTATAAGCCCCAGTATCACCAGTACTACAACACTATAAGCCCCAGTATCACCAGTACTACAACACTGTAACCCCCAGTATCTCCAGTACTACAATACTATAAGCCCCAGTATCACCAGTACTACAACACTATAAGCCCCAGTATCACCAGTACTACAACACTATAAGCCCCAGTATCACCAGTACTACAACACTGTAACCCCCAGTATCACCAGTACTACAACACTGTAAGCCCCAGTATCACCAGTACTACAACACTGTAACCCCAGTATCACCAGTACTACAACACTATAAGCCCCAGTATCACCAGTACTACAACACTGTAATCACCACCATCACCAGTACTACAACACTATAAGCCCCAGTATCACCAGTACTACAACACTGTAAGCCCCAGTATCACCAGTACTACAACACTGTAACCCCCAGTATCACCAGTACTACAACACTGTAAGCCCCAGTATCACCAGTACTACAACACTATAAGCCCCAGTATCGCCAGTACTACAACACTGTAACCCCCAGTATCACCAGTACTACAACACTATAACCCCCAGTATCACCAGTACTACAACCCTGTAACCCCCAGTATCACCAGTACTACAACACTATAAGCCCCAGTATCACCAGTACTACAACACTGTAAGCCCCAGTATCACCAGTACTACAACACTGTAACCCCCAGTATCACCAGTACTACAACACTATAAGCCCCAGTATCACCAGTACTACAACACTGTAAGCCCCAGTATCACCAGTACTACAACACTATAAGCCCCAGTATCACCAGTACTACAACACTGTAACCCCCAGTATCACCAGTACTACAACACTGTAACCCCCAGTATCACCAGTACTACAACACTATAAGCCCCAGTATCACCAGTACTACAACACTATAAGCCCCAGTATCACCAGTACTACAACACTGTAACCACCACCATCACCAGTACTACAACACTATAAGCCCCAGTATCACCAGTACTACAACACTATAAGCCCCAGTATCACCAGTACTACAACACTATAAGCCCCAGTATCACCAGTACTACAACACTATAACCCCCTGTATCACCAGTACTACAATACTATAAGCCCCAGTATCACCAGTACTACAATACTATAAGCCCCAGTATCACCAGTACTACAACACTATAACCCCCAGTATCACCAGTACTACAACACTATAAGCCCCAGTATCACCAGTACTACAACACTATAAGCCCCAGTATCACCAGTACTACAACACTATAAGCCCCAGTATCACCAGTACTACAAAACTGTAACCCCCAGTATCACCAGTACTACAACACTATAACCCCCAGTATCACCAGTACTACAACACTATAAGCCCCAGTATCACCAGTACTACAACACTGTAACCACCACCATCACCAGAACTACAACACTATAAGCCCCAGTATCACCAGTACTACAACACTGTAATCACCAGTATCACCAGTACTACAACACTGTAACCCCCAGTATCACCAGTACTACAACACTATAAGCCCCAGTATCACCAGTACTACAACACTATAAGCCCCAGTATCACCAGTACTACAACACTGTAACCACCACCATCACCAGAACTACAACACTATAAGCCCCAGTATCACCAGTACTACAACACTGTAATCACCAGTATCACCAGTACTACAACACTGTAACCCCCAGTATCACCAGTACTACAACACTATAAGTCCCAGTATCACCAGTACTACAACACTATAACCCCCAGTATCACCAGTACTACAACACTATAACCCCCAGTATCACCAGTACTACAACACTGTAATCACCACCATCACCAGTACTACAACACTGTAACCCCAGTATCACCAGTACTACAACACTGTAAGCCCCAGTATCACCAGTACTACAACACTATAAGCCCCAGTATCACCAGTACTACAACACTATAAGCCCCAGTATCACCAGTACTACAACACTGTAACCCCCAGTATCTCCAGTACTACAACACTATAAGCCCCAGTATCACCAGTACTACAATACTATAAGCCCCAGTATCACCAGTACTACAACACTGTAACCCCCAGTATCACCAGTACTACAACACTATAAGCCCCAGTATCACCAGTACTACAACACTGTAAGCCCCAGTATCACCAGTACTACAACACTATAAGCCCCAGTATCACCAGTACTACAACCCTGTAACCCCTAGTATGCTGGCACACTTGTCTCTGATTGTGCTCGTTGTTCTCTTTCAGGTTGTTCGGGGTGACGGGGAATTGTGCGGCGTGCAGTAAGCTGATTCCGGCCTTCGAGATGGTGATGAGAGCAAAGGACAATGTCTACCATCTGGATTGTTTTGCCTGTCAGCTGTGTAATCAGAGGTGAGTGGGGTCTGGGGGACTAAGACACAACCCCCCCCCCCCAACTATATGGGCCATACACATCACAGGACCCTGTATATCCTCCCTATCACTGTACAGCTATATACACTCTTACTCTCTGGTATCAGCCATCGGACAGGTATATACAACCTATTACTCTCTGGTATCAGCCATGTCAGGCTGGGGGGTGACTGTAGGACAGGTATATACAATCTATTACTCTCTGGTATCAGCCATGTCAGGCGGGGAGGGTCACTGTAGGACAGGTATATACAATCTATTACTCTCTGGTATCAGCCATGTCAGGCTGGGGGGGGGTGACTGTAGGACAGGTATATACAATCTATTACTCTCTGGTATCAGCCATGTCAGGCTGGGGGGGGGAGGTGACAGCTGATTCCTCTCCTGGTCAGGTGTGGTGGTGCAGGTGGAGCTCTCTGCTGCTGGGATCGCTCTGAGTCTGGTGCCTGAGGCCTGCTCCCTTCTGCCTGGGGGGAGTGGGCTTTGGGATGCAGGAGGAAGGCGAGTCCCAGGCTTCTGTTTCCCGGGGTAGGCCGGCGGGGACGGATGGTGCACAGCAACTGGCCTATTCGGAGGGGGTACGGAGATCTGGCGGGGGTCGCAGTGATGCTTCCTCTGCCCCCCCTCTGGTTTCTAGCCGCCGCCGGGAGGCTGTGTTGGAGGTGAAGGACTGGGGTGTAAAATGCCCTGAGGAGACGACTGATGTTTATGGATCCAGAATTGCTTATTTTATCAAGACATATGAACTGAATGGCAAAGAACTGTGCAAACTGCGTGCGGAGTTGAGATGCGCCCGAGTCCAGGTGAATACAGCATCTGGGCGTAAGCGCACGGATGCCAACAAGGTCATAATGAGACTGAAGTCTGAGATCAATATGTTGGAGAAGGAAAATATGGATATTCAGAGGAACAGCGGGCCCTTCCAGGAGAAGCTGCTGAACCAGGCCAGGTTTGACCAAATGAACAAGGGGTTAAGCCAGAGTGACTACATGGAGAGAGCGGAGGAGGCCGAGGCTCCTGATGTGACCCAGGGGTCCCAGAGTGGGATCTGCCCCGGACAGCCCTCAGCTCCAGGACCCAGAGGCCCAGACGGTGACAGCGACCCAGGAGGGGACCTGATGGCGGCCATCATACAGATGGAATCTCCGGTGCGGGTGGTTGGACCAGAAAGGGGTGAGTCTCCATCTAATGCCCCCCTTTCCCCAGCTCCACCTAGTAGGTGCCCTGTGGCGGGCTTTTAGAAGGGGATGAGCGGTGGGCAGAGTATGAAGGTTCCCTCAGTAACATCACATGATGCTGTTTCGGCTTGTGGTAGCAGTAAGAGTGTCAGGGCGATTACTGTGAAGCCCGACATTGTTGGGAAGGTTGGCGGCCCAGCGGGTGGCTGCATGTCTCTGGCATCGGGGGGCCACAGCAAATCGGACAAGGTTAAGGCTGTGGACCCTGTGTCAGAGATTAGGAGCAAGGGCGCAGGTGAGCAGTGCCACGGGGTGCCGGGCGGTAATGCAGGCTCTGCGGTGGGGTCTGCTGTCGAGGTGTCACCTGTGGTGGTTTCTAGTGGGGGAACCGTGTCGGCTGCTGGGACAGGTGGCACCTCGGCAGGAATAATAAAACCGGCCACAGCTGGACTGGCAAATGCTGCCGCTAAGGCAATCAAAAACCTCAAAGAGACTGTTCCCACACCTACTGGGACCATGCAAGAGACTAAACATGCTGCTGATGGTGGGACAACATCCGGACAAACTACAGCTGTAAAGATGGCGACGAGTCATGTGACCCATGAGGTGGAGGGGGTTCCTGGCGAGAAGTTGAAGCCTGCTGCTGTTACAGCGGTGGACGGAGACTTGCCAGGTTCTCCCGGTGAAGCTGAGGTCACTCCTATCGGTGACTGCATTAACCTGTCTGTGCTTTCTGGTCCAGGACTGAATGGTGGTGTGAATGGTGGAGAGGGAGCGAGGGAGGATGGGGAAGATGATGAGAGGATGGATGTTGGGGATCGGAGGATGAGTGGAGGGGGCGGATGCATGGTTCCTGTGGAGAGAGATGCTGGTGTGGTTGGTCCGTCTGAACCCCCGGCAGCGGCGGTGAGGAGCTATGCGAGTGTTGCTGCCGGGGCACGTAGGCTGTATGAGAGAGCTGCACCCCCTGGTCCTGGGAATAGTGACACCCAAAGGCGCTTCTTGGAGGCCTTGCGGAGGGGGGATAGATCTATCACTGTAGAGGGTAGAGAGGTAGAGTTGTCTTTCTGGATAGAGAGGCATGGCTTAGCCGCCTTCCGAGAGCAAAGGAGCGGGGAGGAGTCATGGTCACTCCCCACAGCCGGGTCCGGGGTGGCCAGGAGGAATGTGGTCCGTCTTAGGTGGAGGGGCAATGATCCCTGTCCTAATAGAACTAAAGTAGTGGAGCTCCTCCTCAAGATGGATTTCAGGGCTAATGACATCTTTGCCCTGATACATCCTCATGGTTCCCCGATTTTCGATGTCAGTTTCGTCCGGGCTGAAGGGCTTGAGCTTTTTTGGTCTCGGTACGAGCTGGCAAAGATAGAACCCGAATGGAGAGACTTTGCTGTCCAAGCAGTCTCCCGTCAGAACAACATCAAGAAAGTGACGGTATTAACATGTAACGAATCTCTTTCTTGCATAGACATCATGACCTGGATTGGGCGTTACGGAGAGGTGGTCAACATTCCCCAGAAGAACAGGGATGAGTTTGGTATCTGGTCGGGGGCCTGGACCTTCATGGTCAAGTTGAAGGTTTCAGGTAATTCTGTCACCCACATTCCCTCTTCCACTTTCTTGGGGAGGGACAGGATTCTGGTCTTCTACCAGGGGCAGCCGAAGGTCTGCCATAGGTGCGGTGACCCCACACACTTTAGTGCACAATGTACGGTGCAGAAATGCGCCCTGTGTGGAGGGATAGGACATCTTGCCGCAGCCTGTGGGGACATTCGTTGCAACCTGTGTGGTGATCTCGGTCACCCTTTCAGCCGCTGTCCGGTCTCCTTTGCCAATGCGGTCCAAACTTCAGCTGGGGTTAGCCGTGAGGCTGACCCCACCGGAGAGGGTGCCAGCAGAGGCAGGGAGGCTACTGGTCCAGGGAAGAGACAATTAACACCATCCAAGCTGAAGCGTATGGAGACACGCCAGAGGCAAAGGGAGGAGGCACCTCAGGTGGCAGCTAAGGAGGTCCCTGTACCTGAGCCTGAGGTGGTGGATATTGCTGAGGACCTGAGGGACAGTGAGTTGGAGGAGGAGTCCAGGAGACTGGATAGAGAGGAGGAGGAGGAGAGGGCCACTACTGCAACCTCCTCTCCCGCAGAGAGTCTGGATGAGGAAAGCAAACAGTGGCTAGAGAATAAGAGAAGATCGGGTGCCAGAAAAAAGAGAAAGCGGGTGAAGAAGAAGGAGTCTTCTTCCCTTGAGTGGGATCATTCCGTTCCCCTCACCCTTGTCCAGATACCGGCGGAAGAACCTACTGGCTCCCCTCTGGTGGGCTGCCCTAACCGGTATCGGGCCCTCAGGGATATTTCCTCCTCTGATGAGGGGGCTGGGGAGTCGGTGCCGGTGTCTGAAGTGAGGTCTCTGAGAGGTGTCAGGTCTTCCTCTCAGGTAACGGGGGGGAGGACCTGTCTCGGGACCATGTGGGGTGCAGAGTGTGACTTGTGTGGAGGAGGGAACACGCCCTGTAAATATGGATGTGTCTGTGTGCTTGAAAAGGGGGAAGGAAGGACAGTCTGATGAAGATATTAAGCACAAGGAAGGGGGAGGGAAAAAGAGGGCTGTCAAGCTTGATCACCCATGATGGCGGCACCCTCCCCGTTGACTCTGGCGAGTATTAACGTCGCCAGCATAAAGTCAGATACGGCAAGATTTATGGCCTTTGGTTTTCTCGGTCGAATACAGGCCGACATTTTCTTTTTGCAAGAGACCAGACTTACAGATCTAGCAACTATACATAAGGCGAAGCGTGAGTGGAGGCATGGCCCCTCTCACTGGTCTCTTGCGGCCGAGCCGTATAGCGGGGTGGCGGCTCTTTTTAATACCGCACAGGTTGAATGCAGACGCGTAATCGAGCTAGAAATGGGGAGATGTCTGGTATTAGACGTCCTCATGAAGGGACAAGAGCTGCGCCTCATAAACATCTACGGTCCACAGACTAAATGGGACCGCAAAAGTCTCTTTATGAGGATTAAGCCTCTACTTTTTACTAGCCGGCAGGTCATCTTTGGAGGGGACTTTAATGCTGTAACAAGGTCCCGAGATAGAGGAGGCTCCAGAGATCGGCTAGGTTATGATAGCGCCGCTCTGAACAGCATAGCCAGTGAGACTCTTCTGGTGGATGTCCACATCCGACATACTCCAGACCACAGTGGGTTCACCTATTTTAGGGGTAGAGAGGTCAGGTCTAGGATAGATAGGTTTTTTGTTAAGGAGGAGGCTGTCTCTTCACCTTTACAGGTGGTGGAGGTAGAATTCTCCGATCACTGTTTGATTATGTTTTCTTTGAATGTTTCAGAGACCCCCAGGATGGGAAGGGGATTGTGGAAGCTGAATTCGTCTCTCCTGGAAGTCGAGGAAATCAGACAATCCTTTGAGGAGTTTCTGCAGAGCCAGGTACCATTACTGGACTTATGCAGCACTAGGTCAGAGTGGTGGGAGATGTTCAAAAAACGGGCGGCGAAATTCTTCTGCCAGACCGCGAACCTTAGGAGTCTGAATAGGGATCGCCTATATCAGGCACTAAGGAGGAAACTCGAGGTCCTTGTCTCGAATGGAGGTGACAGAGAGGAGATCTCCAGAGTGAAGTCTTTGCTGAAGAAGTGCCAGTACGATAGACACACATCTTTGGTTTTCGAGAGGGATTTCGGGAAGTACCGCTCGCCCGACCCTTGTCGAAGCTGTAAGATGTCAGTGGATTGTAAGTTTGTGTCAGGCCTGGTCGATAGTACAGGATCTCTGAACAAGTCCAGATCAGGGATCTTGGAGGTCATCAGAGCTTTCTACTCGCATCTCTTGGGGAAGAGGGATCTCGATCGAGGCAGGACGTCGGCTTTCCTGGCTGATGCCATTTCCCGCTCAGGAGTAGACCCCTCTCTTAATGTTTTGACAGAGAAGATCAGAGAAGAGGAAGTCAGGCTGGCGATTGAGAGGCTCGCCCTCAAAAAGTCACCAGGGCCGGATGGCTTAACGTCCGAATTTTATAAGACCTTTAAGGACGCTTTGGTTCCCCTCTTGACTGAGGTAATAAATGAGTCTCTCTCCTCGGGCACTCTGCCGAGGTCGATGAGGAGGTCGGCTCTGATCATCCTGTCAAAGGGTAAAGACCCGTCCCACATTGAGAATTGGCGTCCCATAGCGCTTCTTAATGTGGACAGAAAGATCCTGGCAAAAGTGCTATTCAACAGGTTGGTGAAATTGGCACCCCAGCTCCTTTCGGGGGCCCAGCACTGCTCTGTTCCCGGTCGTAGCACTTTTAGTGCTGTGCTTGGTGTCCGCGAGGCCGTGGAGCAGGGTAGGGCTGGTCACTGGAGGGGGTTTCTACTGTCCTTGGACCAAGCTAAGGCTTTTGATCGGGTTGATCACGAGTACCTCTGGTCTACTCTTTTGAAATACGGTCTGCCGGGGAGGTTCGTGGATTGGCTGAGAACATTGTACGCGGGGGCTGAGACTTTTCCGTTGGTGAACGGTTGGGTGGGCCGCCCTTTTGCGGTGGAGTCTGGTGTACGTCAGGGCTGTCCTTTAAGCCCTCTGCTTTATGCGTTCGCCATCGACCCCTTCCTCCAAAGGATAGATGGTGGACCGTTGGCGGGGGTGAGGATGGACCTGGCGGTGCCGGACTCTGCCTTGAGGGTAGTGGCGTACGCCGATGATGTCTCCATTTTTGTCTCTTCCCAGGGGGAGGCGGAATGGGTGATGTCAGAGGTGGATTGCTACTCGGAGGCATCGGGGTCTAAAATCAACCGTGACAAGTGCAAAAGTCTTTGGTTGGGAGGGGGAGACCCTGAGTTTTGTCTCCCGGACACCCTCCCTGTGCCCCAAGAATCTGAAAAAATTCTGGGCATCGAATTTGGTCCCGGGGATTACCCCACACGAAATTGGGAGAGCAGACTGGAAGATGTCTCCAAAAGAGTGGAACAGTGGAAAGGTTGGTCTTTGACTTTTAGGGAAAGGGTCTTCTTGATCAAGTCTTTCTTGCTCCCGTTGTTAATCTACTTGGGCAGTGTGAGCCTTTTGCCGGAACCCCTCTGGACGCGGGTCTACGGTTTGTTCTTCCTAATGTTGTGGGGGAACAGGCTTAACCTAGTTAAGAGGGAGGTGACTTACCGCACGAGGAGACTAGGCGGGTTGGGTATGGTCAACCCGGTGGTGTTTTTAGTAAACACCTTTTTAAAGACTAATGTTGCGAACCTCTGGAAAGAGAGGGCTCCTCCGTGGGTAGTCTCTTGCAGGAAATGGTTTCAGCCTTTCTTCCAGGAATGGGAGATAGGCGGTCGAGTGAAGGATCTTCGCACGCCACACGGGCATCTCCCGACTTATGCTGCACTGGTTCTGAAGGTCATCAAGCGGTGGGGGCTGGGAATGTGGGAGGTGAGAACTCTCCCGAGGAGAATCCTTGATAAGAGGGTCTTACTGAGCCATTTCCAGAAACCACTGGCCCTCAAGGATTGCCCAGGGGGGGAACAGGGGGTTGGGTTGTCTCTTTTAAATTCACCTAGGATCCCCCTAAAGTTTTGGGATTTGACCTGGCGCGGCTTCCATGGTAGGCTATATGTGAAGGACAATCTGAAGTACAGGAACTCTGACGAGAAGGGGTGTCCACGGGAGGAGTGTGGGGGAGCGTTAGAGAATATGGATCACTTCCTGCTTCATTGTCCTTTTAATATAGAGGTATATCAAAGGGTGGGCGCTTCCATCGGCTGGCCGAGGCTGGCTGCCCTTTCCTATGCTGAGTGGACATATGGAACGTTCAAAGACCTGGGCGGTAGGGACCGCTGCACTTTATTCTTAGTCAGTGTAGTGGTCAGGTATCACACGTGGCACGCTCGGTGTTTAGTTTCGACGAGACAGAAAATCCTCCCTGTGGATGAGGTTTGTAGGAACACGCTCGGTGACCTGGTGAAGGTGCGCTCCTTGGAGTATGAAAGGTTGGGGGCATCTAAGGCATCGACCCTTTGGAGGGGGATTTCCTTTAAGGTGCCTTAGCCGAGTAGTCTCTTTCCTGGTGAGGGGCTGACGCTATCACCTTAGATTTTTGTTTTGTTTTTGTGATGGATAGGATGTAGATGGCTTACAGACATCGAATCTGAGCCCTGAGGGTTTGCTGGGTGGTCTATGGTGTTGGGGATATGTAAAGTATGGAGGTTGGGGGGTTATGGTGTAGGGTATATTGTATCATAGTTGTATATATGTGGGTATAGTGGGGTATGGGAGGTGGGGGGGCGGGGGCTGTAGTATATTATAGTTGTATATATGTGGGTATAGAGGGGTATGGGGGGGCTGTACTGTATTATAGTTGTATATATGTGGGTATAGAGGGGTATGGGGGGGGGGGGGGGGGGGGGGGCTGTAGTATATTATAGTTGTATATATGTGGGTACAGAGGGGTATGGGAGGTGGGGGGGGCGGGGGCTCTGTTGTATTGTATTATAGTTATATTTGTTAATACAGAGGGTTCCGGGAGGTGGGGGGGGGGGGGGGGGGGGGGTATTATATTATGATTATATCTTAAAAAAAAAAAAAAGTTGAGTTTGGTTATTTTATTATTTTCATTTCCTGTCTTGGTTTTATGCAGTCGGTTATGGAGATTGCTGGACTGTTTTGTGGAATATTGCTTATTTGGTTATTTTTTTGGGGGGGTTATTTTTATGTGGTTGTATATAATGTGTGTAGAGGTGACTGTATGGTGTCCTGGACCGGACAGGGTTATATGTATATTATGTATATGGGATCTGTATATGCCGGAATAGGCTGTTCTATTTTGTTACGAATTGTTTATATTTCTGTTATTTCATTTGTTTATGATTTATTGTTATGGCCGATATGCCGGGTTATGTTTTGTATTTTTTTTTATATAAAATAAAAGAGTTACAATCTATTACTCTCTGGTATCAGCCATGTCAGGCTGGGGGGGGGGAGGTGACTGTAGGACAGGTATATACAATCTATTACTCTCTGGTATCAGCCATGTCAGGCTGGGGGAGGGGGGGTGACTGTAGGACAGGTATATACAATGTATTACTCTCTGGTATCAGCCATGTCAGGCTGGGGGAGGGGAGGTGACTGTAGGACAGGTATATACAATCTATTACTCTCTGGTATCAGCCATGTCAGGCTGGGGGGGGGGAGGTGACTGTAGGACAGGTATATACAATCTATTACTCTCTGGTATCAGCCATGTCAGGCTGGGGGGGGGGGGGGGGTGACTGTAGGACAGGTATATACAATCTATTACTCTCTGGTATCAGCCATGTCAGGCTGGGGGGGGGGTGTAGGACAGGTATATACAATCTATTACTCTCTGGTATCAGCCATGTCAGGCTGGGGGAGGGGAGGTGACAGCTGATTCCTCTCCTGGTCAGGTGTGGTGGTGCAGGTGGAGCTCTCTGCTGCTGGGATCGCTCTGAGTCTGGTGCCTGAGGCCTGCTCCCTTCTGCCTGGGGGGAGTGGGCTTTGGGATGCAGGAGGAAGGCGAGTCCCAGGCCTCTGTTTCCCGGGGTAGGCCGGCGGGGACGGATGGTGCACAGCAACTGGCCTATTCGGAGGGGGTACGGAGATCTGGCGGGGGTCGCAGTGATGCTTCCTCTGCCCCCCCTCTGGTTTCTAGCCGCCGCCGGGAGGCTGTGCTGGAGGTGAAGGACTGGGGTGTAAAATGCCCTGAGGAGACGACTGATGTTTATGGATCCAGAATTGCTTATTTTATCAAGACATATGAACTGAATGGCAAAGAACTGTGCAAACTGCGTGCGGAGTTGAGATGCGCCCGAGTCCAGGTGACCAACACGTCAGGACGGAAGCGCACGGATGCCAACAAGGTCATAATGAGACTGAAGTCTGAGATCAATATGTTGGAGAAGGAAAATATGGATATTCAGAGGAACAGCGGGCCCTTCCAGGAGAAGCTGCTGAACCAGGCCAGGTTTGACCAAATGAACAAGGGGTTAAGCCAGAGTGACTACATGGAGAGAGCGGAGGAGGCCGAGGCTCCTGATGTGACCCAGGGGTCCCAGAGTGGGATCTGCCCCGGACAGCCCTCAGCTCCAGGACCCAGAGGCCCAGACGGTGACAGCGACCCAGGAGGGGACCTGATGGCAGCCATCATACAGATGGAATCTCCGGTGCGGGCGGTTGGACCAGAAAGGGGTGAGTCGACATCTAATGCACCCCTTTCCCCAGCTCCACCTAGTAGGTGCCCTGTGGTGGGCTCTCAGCAGGGGATGAGTGGTGGGCAGAGTATGAAGGTTCCCTCAGTAACATCACATGATGCTGTTTCGGCTTGTGGTAGCAGTAAGAGTGTCAGGGCGATTACGGCTGTGAAGCCGGACATTGTTGGGAAGGTTGGCGGCCCAGCGGGTGGCTGCATGTCTCTGGCATCGGGGGGCCACAGCAAATCGGACAAGGTTAAGGCTGTGGACCCTGTGTCAGAGATTAGGAGCAAGGGCGCAGGTGAGCGGTGCCACGGGGTGCCGGGCGGTAATGCAGGCTCTGCGGTGGGGTCTGCTGTCGAGGTGTCACCTGTGGTGGTTTCTAGTGGGGGAACCGTGTCGGCTGCTGGGACAGGTGGCACCTCGGCAGGAATAATAAAACCGGCCACAGCTGGACTGGCAAATGCTGCCGCTAAGGCAATGAAAGCCCTTAAAGTGACTGCTCCCACATCCACTGGGACCATGCAAGAGACTAAACATGCTGCTGATGGTGGGACAACATCCGGACAAACTACAGCTGTAAAGATGGCGACGAGTCATGTGACCCATGAGGTGGAGGGGGTTCCTGGCGAGAAGTTGAAGCCTGCTGCTGTTACAGCGGTGGACGGAGACTTGCCAGGTTCTCCCGGTGAAGCTGAGGTCACTCCTATCGGTGACTGCATTAACCTGTCTGTGCTTTCTGGTCCAGGACTGAATGGTGGTGTGAATGGTGGAGAGGGAGCGAGGGAGGATGGGGAAGATGATGAGAGGATGGATGTTGGGGATCGGAGGATGAGTGGAGGGGGCGGATGCATGGTTCCTGTGGAGAGAGATGCTGGTGTGGTTGGTCCGTCTGATTCCCCGGCAGCGGCGGTGAGGAGCTATGCGAGTGTTGCTGCCGGGGCACGTAGGCTGTATGAGAGAGCTGCACCCCCTGGTCCTGGGAATAGTGACACCCAAAGGCGCTTCTTGGAGGCCTTGCGGAGGGGGGATAGATCTATCACTGTAGAGGGTAGAGAGGTAGAGTTGTCTTTCTGGATAGAGAGGCATGGCTTAGCCGCCTTCCGAGAGCAAAGGAGCGGGGAGGAGTCATGGTCACTCCCCACAGCCGGGTCCGGGGTGGCCAGGAGGAATGTGGTCCGTCTTAGGTGGAGGGGCAATGATCCCTGTCCTAATAGAACTAAAGTAGTGGAGCTCCTCCTCAAGATGGATTCCAGGGCTAGTGACATCTTTGCCCTGATACATCCTCATGGTTCCCCGATTTACGATGTCAGTTTCGTCCGGGCTGAAGGGCTTGAGCTTTTTTGGTCTCGGTACGAGCTGGCAAAGATAGAACCCGAATGGAGAGACTTTGCTGTCCAAGCATTTTCCCATCAGAACAACATCAAGAAAGTGACGGTATTAACATGTAACGAATCTCTTTCTTGCATAGACATCATGACCTGGATTGGGCGTTACGGAGAGGTGGTCAACATTCCCCAGAAGAACAGGGATGAGTTTGGTATCTGGTCGGGGGCCTGGACCTTCATGGTCAAGTTGAAGGTTTCAGGTAATTCTGTCACCCACATTCCCTCTTCCACTTTCTTGGGGAGGGACAGGATTCTGGTCTTCTACCAGGGGCAGCCGAAGGTCTGCCATAGGTGCGGTGACCCCACACACTTTAGTGCACAATGTAAGGTGCAGAAATGCGCCCTGTGTGGAGGGATAGGACATCTTGCCGCAGCCTGTGGGGACATTCGTTGCAACCTGGGTGGTGATCTCGGTCACCCTTTCAGCCGCTGTCCGGTCTCCTTTGCCAATGCGGTCCAAACTTCAGCTGGGGTTAGCCGTGAGGCTGACCCTACCGGAGAGGGTACCAGCAGAGGCAGGGAGGCTACTGGTCCAGGGAAGAGAAAATTAACACCATCCAAGCTGAAGCGTATGGAGACACGCCAGAGGCAAAGGGAGGGGGAACCTCAGGTGGCAGCTGAGGAGGTCCCTGTACCTGAGCCTGAGGTGGTGGAGATTGCTGAGGACCTGAGGGACAGTGAGTTGGAGGAAGAGTCCAGGAGACTGGATAGAGAGGAGGAGGAGGAGAGGGCCACTACTGCAACCTCCTCTCCCGCAGAGAGTCTGGATGAGGAAAGCAAACAGTGGCTAGAGAATAAGAGAAGATCGGGTGACAGAAAAAAGAGAAAGCGGGTGAAGAAGAAGGAGTCTTCTTCCCTTGAGTGGGATCATTCCGTTCCCCTCACCCTTGTCCAGATACCGGCGGAAGAACCTACTGGCTCCCCTCTGGTGGGCTGCCCTAACCGGTATCGGGCCCTCAGGGATATTTCCTCCTCTGATGAGGGGGCTGGAGAGTCGGTGCCGGTGTCTGAAGTGAGGTCTCTGAGGGGTGTCAGGTCTTCCTCTCAGGTAACGGGGGGGAGGACCTGTCTCAGGACCATGTGGGGTGCAGAGTGTGACTTGTGTGGAGGAGGGAACACGCCCTGTAAATATGGATGTGTCCGTGTGCTTGAAAAGGGGAAAGGAAAGAAAGTCTGATGAAGATATTAAGCACAAGGAAGGGGGAGGGAAAAAGAGGGCTGTCAAGCTTGATCACCCATGATGGCGGCACCCTCCCCGTTGACTCTGGCGAGTATTAACGTCGCCAGCATAAAGTCAGATACGGCAAGATTTATGGCCTTTGATTTTCTCGGTCGAATACAGGCCGACATTTTCTTTTTGCAAGAGACCAGACTTACAGATCTAGCAACTATACATAAGGTGAAGCGTGAGTGGAGGCATGGCCCCTCTCACTGGTCTCTTGCGGCCGAGCCGTATAGCGGGGTGGCGGCTCTTTTTAATACCGCACAGGTTGAATGCAGACGCGTAATCGAGCTAGAAATGGGGAGATGTCTGGTATTAGACGTCCTCATGAAGGGACAAGAGCTGCGCCTCATAAACATCTACGGTCCTCAAACTAAATGGGACCGCAAAAGTCTCTTTATGAGGATTAAGCCTCTACTTTTTACTAGCCGGCAGGTCATCTTTGGAGGGGACTTCAATGCTGTAACAAGGTCCCGAGATAGAGGAGGCTCCAGAGATCGGCTAGGTTATGATAGCGCCGCTCTGAACAGCATAGCCAGTGAGACTCGTCTGGTGGATGTCCACATCCGACATACTCCAGACCACAGTGGGTTCACCTATTTCAGGGGTAGAGAGGTCAGGTCTAGGATAGATAGGTTTTTTGTTAAGGAGGAGGCTGTCTCTCCACCTTTACAGGTGGTGGAGGTAGAATTCTCCGATCACTGTTTGATTATGTTTTCTTTGAATGTTTCAGAGACCCCCAGGATGGGAAGGGGATTGTGGAAGCTGAATTCGTCTCTCCTGGAAGTCGAGGAAATCAGACAATCCTTTGAGGAGTTTCTGCAGAGCCAGGTACCATTGCTGGACTTATGCAGCACTAAGTCAGAGTGGTGGGAGATGTTCAAAAAACGGGCGGCGAAATTCTTCCGCCAGACCGCGAACCTTAGTAGTATGAATAGGGATCGCCTATATCAGGCACTAAGGAGGAAACTCGAGGTCCTTGTCTCGAATGGAGGTGACAGAGAGGAGATCTCCAGAGTGAAGTCTTTGCTGAAGAAGTGCCAGCACGAGAGACACACGTCTTTGGTTTTCGAGAGGGATTTTGGGAACACCGCTCGCCCCACCCTTGTCGAAGCTGTAAGATGTCAGTGGATTGTAAGTTTGTGTCAGGCCTGGTCGATAGTACAGGATCTCTGAACAAGTCCAGATCAGGGATCTTGGAGGTCATCAGAGCCTTCTACTTGAATCTCTTGGGGAAGAGGGATCTTGATCGAGGCAGGACGTCGGCTTTCCTGGCTGATGCCATTTCCCGGTCAGGAGTAGACCCCTCTCTTAATGTTTTGACAGAGGATCAGAGAAGAGGAAGTCAGGCTGGCGATTGAGAGGCTCGCCCTCAAAAAGTCACCAGGGCCGGATGGCTTAACGTCCGAATTTTATAAGACCTTTAAGGACGCTTTGGTACCCCTCTTGACTGAGGTTATAAATGAGTGTCTCTCCTCGGGCACTCTGCCGAGGTCGATGAGGAGGTCGGCTCTGATCATCCTGTTGTATAGGATCAGTGCTGCACACCTCTGCCTTAAATTGTAAAGCTGGTGCTCAGTGGTAACTGGTTTCTTCAACCATAAGTCTTGTATAGGAGAAAACCACGGCACTCGATGTTGCAAGAATAAGTGAGGGTTTTTATTTAGCAAATAGATACAAGGTATTTACTCCGACCGTACATAAGAAATGCAAGAGATGAGACAAAATAACATTTGGTGCGACGTTTCGGTCCGCTATGGACCTTCCTCAGGCAATGCGGTCTCTCATGTGCTGTATGCAGGGAGATGGCTCTGATCATCCTGTCAAAGGGTAAAGACCCGTCCCACATTGAGAATTGGCGTCCCATAGCGCTTCTCAGTGTGGACAGGAAGATCCTGGCAAAAGTGCTATTCAACAGGTTGGTGAAATTTGCACCCCAGCTCCTTTCGGGGGCCCAGCACTGCTCTGTTCCCGGTCGTAGCACTTTTAGTGCTGTGCTCTGTGTCCGCGAGGCCGTGGAGCAGGGTAGGGCTGGTCACTGGAAGGGGTTTCTACTGTCCTTGGACCAAGCTAAGGCTTTTGATCGGGTTGATCACGAGTACCTCTGGTCTACTCTTTTGAAATACGGTCTGCCGGGGAGGTTCGTGGATTGGCCGAGAACATTGTACGCAGGGGCTGAGACTTTTCCGTTGGTGAACGGTTGGGTGGGCCGCCCTTTTGAGGTGGAGTCTGGTGTACGTCAGGGCTGTCCTTTAAGCCCTCTGCCTTATGCGTTCGCCATCGACCCCTTCCTCCGAAGGATAGATGGTGGACCGTTGGCGGGGGTGAGGATGGACCTGGCGGTGCCGGATTCTGCCTTGAGGGTAGTGGCGTACGCCAATGATGTCTCCATTTTTGTCTCTTCCCAGGGGGAGGTGGAGTGGGTGATGTCAGAGGTGGAATGCTACTCTGAGGCATCCGGGTCTAAAATCAACTGTGACAAGTGCAAAAGTCTTTGGTTGGGAGGGGGAGACCCTGAGTTTTGTCTCCCGGACACCCTCCTTGTGCCCCAAGAATCTGCAAAAATTCTGGGCATCGAATTTGGTCCCGGGGATTACCCCACACGAAATTGGGAGAGCAGACTGGAAGATGTCTCCATAAGAGTGGAACAGTGGAAAGGTTGGTCTTTGACCTTTAGGGAAAGGGTCTTCTTGATCAAGTCTTTCTTGCTCCCGTTGTTAATCTACTTGGGCAGTGTGAGCCTTTTGCCGGAACCCCTCTGGACGCGGGTCTACGGTCTGTTCTTCCTAATGTTGTGGGGGAACAGACTTAAGGTTAAGAGGGATGTGACTTACCGCACGAGGAGACTAGGCGGGTTGGGTATGGTCAACCCGGTGGTGTTTTTAGTAAACACCTTTTTAAAGACCAATGTTGCGAACCTCTGGAAAGAGAGGGCTCCTCCGTGGGTAGTCTCTTGCAGGAAATGGTTTCAGCCTTTCTTCCAGGAATGGGAGATAGGCGGTCGAGTGAAGGATCTTCGCACGCCACACGGGCATCTCCCGACTTATGCTGCACTGGTTCTGAAGGTCATCAAGCGGTGGGGGCTGGGAATGTGGGAGGTGAGAACTCTCCCGAGGAGAATCCTCGATAAGAGGGTCTTACTGAGCCATTTCCAGAAACCACTGGCCCTCAAGGCTTCCATGGTAGGCTATATGTGAAGGACAATCTGAAGTACAGGAACTCTGACGAGAAGGGGTGTCCCCGAGAGGAGTATGGGGGAGCATTGGAGAATATGGATCACTTCCTGCTTCATTGTCCTTTTAATATAGAGGTATATCAAAGGGTGGGCGCTTCCATCGGCTGGCCGAGGCTGGCTGCCCTTTCCTATGCTGAGTGGACCTATGGAACGTTCAAAGACCTGGGCGGTAGGGACCGCTGCACTTTATTCTTAGTCAGTGTAGTGGTCAGGTATCACACGTGGCACGCTCGGTGTTTAGTTTCGACGAGACAAAAAATCCTGCCTGCGGATGAGGTTTGTAGGAACACGCTCGGTGACCTGGTGAAGGTGCGCTCGGTGCAGTATGAAAGGTTGGGGGCATCTAAGGCATCGACCCTTTGGAGGGGGATTTCCTTTAAGGTGCCTTAGCCGAGTAGTCTCTTTCCTGGTGAGGGGCTGACGCTATCACCTTAGATTTTTGTTTTGTTTTTGTGATGGATCGGATGTAGACGGCTTACAGACATCGAACCTGAGCCCTGAGGGTTTGCTGGGTGGTCTATGGTGTTGGGGATATGTATGGAGGTTGGGGGGCGGGGGCTTTGTTGTATTGTATTATAGTTGTATATATGTGGGTATAGAGGGGTATGGGGGGGGCTGTATTGTATTATAGTTGTATATATGTGGGTATAGAGGGGTATGGGGGGGGGGGCTGTATTGTATTATAGTTGTATATATGTGGGTATAGAGGGGTATGGGGGGGAGGGGGCTGTATTGTATTATAGTTGTATATATGTGGGTATAGAGGGGTATGGGGGGGCTGTATTGTATTATAGTTGTATATATGTGGGTATAGAGGGGTGTGGGGGGGCTGTATTGTATTATAGTTGTATATATGTGGGTATAGAGGGGTATGGGGGGGCGGGGGCTGTATTGTATTATAGTTGTATATATGTGGGTATAGAGGGGTATGGGGAGGGGGCTGTATTGTATTATAGTTGTATATATGTGGGTATAGAGGGGTATGGGGGGGGGCGGGGGCTGTATTGTATTATAGTTGTATATATGTGGGTATAGAGGGGTATGGGGGGGGGCTGTATTGTATTATAGTTGTATATATGTGGGTATAGAGGGGTATGGAGGGGGCTGTATTGTATTATAGTTGTATATATGTGGGTATAGAGGGGTATGGGGGGAGGGGGCTGTATTGTATTATAGTTGTATATATGTGGGTATAGAGGGGTATGGGGGGGGCTGTATTGTATTATAGTTGTATATATGTGGGTATAGAGGGGTATGGGGGGGGCTGTATTGTATTATAGTTGTATATATGTGGGTATAGAGGGGTATGGGGGGGGGAGGGGGCTGTATTGTATTATAGTTGTATATATGTGGGTATAGAGGGGTATGGGGGGGAGGGGGCTGTATTGTATTATAGTTGTATATATGTGGGTATAGAGGGGTATGGGGGGGGGAGGGGGCTGTATTGTATTATAGTTGTATATATGTGGGTATAGAGGGGTATGAGGGGGCTGTATTGTATTATAGTTGTATATATGTGGGTATAGAGGGGTATGGGGGGGCTGTATTGTATTATAGTTGTATATATGTGGGTATAGAGGGGTATGGGGGAGGGGGCTCTGTTGTATTGTATTATAGTTGTATATATGTGGGTATAGAGGGGTATGGGGGGAGGGGGCTGTATTGTATTATAGTTGTATATATGTGGGTATAGAGGGGTATGGGGGGGGAGGGGGCTGTATTGTATTATAGTTGTATATATGTGAGTATAGAGGGGTATGGGGAGGGGGCTGTATTGTATTATAGTTGTATATATGTGGTATAGAGGGGTATGGGGAGGGGCTCTGTTGTATTGTATTATAGTTGTATATATGTGGGTATAGAGGGGTATGGGGGAGGGGGCTCTGTTGTATTGTATTATAGTTGTATATATGTGGGTATAGAGGGGTATGGGGGGGGGGCTGTATTGTATTATAGTTGTATATATGTGGGTATAGAGGGGTATGGGGGGGGGGCTGTATTGTATTATAGTTGTATATATGTGGGTATAGAGGGGTATGGGGGGGCTCTGTTGTATTGTATTATAGTTGTATATATGTGGGTATAGAGGGGTATGGGGGGGCTGTATTGTATTATAGTTGTATATATGTGGGTATAGAGGGGTATGGGGGGGAGGGGGCTGTATTGTATTATAGTTGTATATATGTGGGTATAGAGGGGTATGGGGGGGGGGGCTGTATTGTATTATAGTTGTATATATGTGGGTATAGAGGGGTATGGGGGGGGCTGTATTGTATTATAGTTGTATATATGTGGGTATAGAGGGGTATGGGGGGGGGCTGTATTGTATTATAGTTGTATATATGTGGGTATAGAGGGGTATGGGGGGGGAGGGGGCTGTATTGTATTATAGTTGTATATATGTGGGTATAGAGGGGTATGGGGGGGGAGGGGGCTGTATTGTATTATAGTTGTATATATGTGGGTATAGAGGGGTATGGGGGGGGGCTGTATTGTATTATAGTTGTATATATGTGGGTATAGAGGGGTATGGGGGGGGAGGGGGGGCTGTATTGTATTATAGTTGTATATATGTGGGTAGAGAGGGGTATGGGGGGGAGGGGGGGCTGTATTGTATTATAGTTGTATATATGTGGGTATAGAGGGGGTATGGGGGGGGGGCTGTATTGTATTATAGTTGTATATATGTGGGTATAGAGGGGTATGGGGGGGGGGCTGTATTGTATTATAGTTGTATATATGTGGGTATAGAGGGGTATGGGGGGAGGAGGGGCTGTATTGTATTATAGTTGTATATATGTGGGTATAGAGGGGTATGGGGGGGGAGGGGGGCTGTATTGTATTATAGTTGTATATATGTGGGTATAGAGGGGTATGGGGGGGGGGCTGTATTGTATTATAGTTGTATATATGTGGGTATAGAGGGGTATGGGGGGGGGAGGGGGCTGTATTGTATTATAGTTGTATATATGTGGGTATAGAGGGGTATGGGGGGAGGGGGCTGTATTGTATTATAGTTGTATATATGTGGGTATAGAGGGGTATGGGGGGAGGGGGCTGTATTGTATTATAGTTGTATATATGTGGGTATAGAGGGGTATGGGGGGAGGGGGCTGTACTGTATTATAGTTGTATATATGTGGGTATAGAGGGGTATGGGGGAGGGGGCTGTATTGTATTATAGTTGTATATATGTGGGTATAGAGGGGTATGGGGGGGGAGGGGGCTGTATTGTATTATAGTTGTATATATGTGGGTATAGAGGGGTATGGGGGGGGCTGTATTGTATTATAGTTGTATATATGTGGGTATAGAGGGGTATGGGGGGGGGGGCTGTATTGTATTATAGTTGTATATATGTGGGTATAGAGGGGTATGGGGGGGAGGGGGCTGTATTGTATTATAGTTGTATATATGTGGGTATAGAGGGGTATGGGGGGGCTGTATTGTATTATAGTTGTATATATGTGGGTATAGAGGGGTATGGGGGGGAGGGGGCTGTATTGTATTATAGTTGTATATATGTGGGTATAGAGGGGTATGGGGGGGCTGTATTGTATTATAGTTGTATATATGTGGGTATAGAGGGGTATGGGGGGGGAGGGGGCTGTATTGTATTATAGTTGTATATATGTGGGTATAGAGGGGTATGGGGGGAGGGGGCTGTATTGTATTATAGTTGTATATATGTGGGTATAGAGGGGTATGGGGGGAGGGGGCTGTACTTGTATTATAGTTGTATATATGTGGGTATAGAGGGGTATGGGGGAGGGGGCTGTATTGTATTATAGTTGTATATATGTGGGTATAGAGGGGTATGGGGGGAGGGGGCTGTATTGTATTATAGTTGTATATATGTGGGTATAGAGGGGTATGGGGGGGGCTGTATTGTATTATAGTTGTATATATGTGGGTATAGAGGGGTATGGGGGGGAGGGGGCTGTATTGTATTATAGTTGTATATATGTGGGTATAGAGGGGTATGGGGGGGAGGGGCTGTATTGTATTATAGTTGTATATATGTGGGTATAGAGGGGTATGGGGGGGGGCTGTATTGTATTATAGTTGTATATATGTGGGTATAGAGGGGTATGGGGGGGCTGTATTGTATTATAGTTGTATATATGTGGGTATAGAGGGGTATGGGGGGGAGGGGGCTGTATTGTATTATAGTTGTATATATGTGGGTATAGAGGGGTATGGGGGGGGGTCTGTATTGTATTATAGTTGTATATATGTGGGTATAGAGGGGTATGGGGGGGGGTCTGTATTGTATTATAGTTGTATATATGTGGGTATAGAGGGGTATGGGGGGGGCTGTATTGTATTATAGTTGTATATATGTGGGTATAGAGGGGTATGGGGGGGGCTGTATTGTATTATAGTTGTATATATGTGGGTATAGAGGGGTATGGGGGGGGCTGTATTGTATTATAGTTGTATATATGTGGGTATAGAGGGTATGGGGGGGGCTGTATTGTATTATAGTTGTATATATGTGGGTATAGAGGGGTATGGGGGGGGCTGTATTGTATTATAGTTGTATATATGTGGGTATAGAGGGGTATGGGGGGGCTGTATTGTATTATAGTTGTATATATGTGGGTATAGAGGGGTATGGAGGGGGCTGTATTGTATTATAGTTGTATATATGTGGGTATAGAGGGGTATGGGGGGGCTGTATTGTATTATAGTTGTATATATGTGGGTATAGAGGGGTATGGGGGGGAGGGGGCTGTATTGTATTATAGTTGTATATATGTGGGTATAGAGGGGTATAGGGGGGAGGGGGCTGTATTGTATTATAGTTGTATATATGTGGGTATAGAGGGGTATGGGGGGGGGGGCTGTATTGTATTATAGTTGTATATATGTGGGTATAGAGGGGTATGGGGGGGAGGGGGCTGTATTGTATTATAGTTGTATATATGTGGGTATAGAGGGGTATGGGGGGGGCTGTATTGTATTATAGTTGTATATATGTGGGTATAGAGGGGTATGGGGGGGGAGGGGGCTGTATTGTATTATAGTTGTATATATGTGGGTATAGAGGGGTATGGGGGGGGAGGGGGCTGTATTGTATTATAGTTGTATATATGTGGGTATAGAGGGGTATGGGGGGGGCTGTATTGTATTATAGTTGTATATATGTGGGTATAGAGGGGTATGGGGAGGGGGCTGTATTGTATTATAGTTGTATATATGTGGGTATAGAGGGGTATGGGGGGGCTGTATTGTATTATAGTTGTATATATGTGGGTATAGAGGGGTATGGGGGGGCTGTATTGTATTATAGTTGTATATATGTGGGTATAGAGGGGTATGGGGGGGAGGGGGCTGTATTGTATTATAGTTGTATATATGTGGGTATAGAGGGGTATGGGGGGGCTGTATTGTATTATAGTTGTATATATGTGGGTATAGAGGGGTATGGGGGAGGGGGCTGTATTGTATTATAGTTGTATATATGTGGGTATAGAGGGGTATGGGGGGGAGGGGGCTGTATTGTATTATAGTTGTATATATGTGGGTATAGAGGGGTATGGGGGGGGCTGTACTGTATTATAGTTGTATATATGTGGGTATAGAGGGGTATAGGGGGGAGGGGCTGTACTTGTATTATAGTTGTATATATGTGGGTATAGAGGGTATGGGGGGGGCTGTATTGTATTATAGTTGTATATATGTGGGTATAGAGGGGTATGGGGGGGAGGGGGCTGTATTGTATTATAGTTGTATATATGTGGGTATAGAGGGGTATGGGGGGGGCTGTATTGTATTATAGTTGTATATATGTGGGTATAGAGGGGTATGGGGGGGGCTGTATTGTATTATAGTTGTATATATGTGGGTATAGAGGGGTATGGGGGGGCTGTATTGTATTATAGTTGTATATATGTGGGTATAGAGGGGTATGGGGGGGAGGGGGCTGTATTGTATTATAGTTGTATATATGTGGGTATAGAGGGGTATGGGGGGGCTGTATTGTATTATAGTTGTATATATGTGGGTATAGAGGGGTATGGGGGGGCTGTATTGTATTATAGTTGTATATATGTGGGTATAGAGGGGTATGGGGGGGGCTGTATTGTATTATAGTTGTATATATGTGGGTATAGAGGGGTATGGGGGGGGAGGGGGCTGTATTGTATTATAGTTGTATATATGTGGGTATAGAGGGGTATAGGGGGGGGGGCTGTATTGTATTATAGTTGTATATATGTGGGTATAGAGGGGTATGGGGGGGCTGTATTGTATTATAGTTGTATATATGTGGGTATAGAGGGGTATGGGGGGAGGGGGCTGTATTGTATTATAGTTGTATATATGTGGGTATAGAGGGGTATGGGGGGGAGGGGGCTGTATTGTATTATAGTTGTATATATGTGGGTATAGAGGGGTATGGGGGGGCTGTATTGTATTATAGTTGTATATATGTGGGTATAGAGGGGTATGGGGGGGCTGTATTGTATTATAGTTGTATATATGTGGGTATAGAGGGGTATGGGGGGAGGGGGCTGTATTGTATTATAGTTGTATATATGTGGGTATAGAGGGGTATGGGGGGGAGGGGGCTGTATTGTATTATAGTTGTATATATGTGGGTATAGAGGGGTATGGGGGGGGGCTGTATTGTATTATAGTTGTATATATGTGGGTATAGAGGGGTATGGGGGGGGCTGTATTGTATTATAGTTGTATATATGTGGGTATAGAGGGGTATGGGGGGAGGGGGCTGTATTGTATTATAGTTGTATATATGTGGGTATAGAGGGGTATGGGGGGGCTGTATTGTATTATAGTTGTATATATGTGGGTATAGAGGGGTATGGGGGGGGGCTGTATTGTATTATAGTTGTATATATGTGGGTATAGAGGGGTATGGGGGGAGGGGCTGTATTGTATTATAGTTGTATATATGTGGGTATAGAGGGGTATGGGGGGGGCTGTATTGTATTATAGTTGTATATATGTGGGTATAGAGGGGTATGGGGGGAGGGGGCTGTATTGTATTATAGTTGTATATATGTGGGTATAGAGGGGTATGGGGGGGCTGTATTGTATTATAGTTGTATATATGTGGGTATAGAGGGGTATGGGGGGGGGGCTGTATTGTATTATAGTTGTATATATGTGGGTATAGAGGGGTATGGGAGGGGGCTGTATTGTATTATAGTTGTATATATGTGGGTATAGAGGGGTATGGGGGGGAGGGGGCTGTATTGTATTATAGTTGTATATATGTGGGTATAGAGGGGTATGGGGGAGGGGGCTGTATTGTATTATAGTTGTATATATGTGGGTATAGAGGGGTATGGGGGGGGGGGGCTGTATTGTATTATAGTTGTATATATGTGGGTATAGAGGGGTATGGGGGGGGCTTGTATTGTATTATAGTTGTATATATGTGGGTATAGAGGGGTATGGGGGGGCTGTATTGTATTATAGTTGTATATATGTGGGTATAGAGGGGTATGGGGGGGCTGTATTGTATTATAGTTGTATATATGTGGGTATAGAGGGGTATGAGGGGGCTGTATTGTATTATAGTTGTATATATGTGGGTATAGAGGGGTATGGGGGGGGGAGGGGGCTGTATTGTATTATAGTTGTATATATGTGGGTATAGAGGGGTATGGGGGGGGCTGTATTGTATTATAGTTGTATATATGTGGGTATAGAGGGGTATGGGGGAGGGGGGCTGTATTGTATTATAGTTGTATATATGTGGGTATAGAGGGGTATGGGGGGGGGCCTGTATTGTATTATAGTTGTATATATGTGGGTATAGAGGGGTATGGGGCGGGGGCTGTATTGTATTATAGTTGTATATATGTGGGTATAGAGGGGTATGGGGGGGCTGTATTGTATTATAGTTGTATATATGTGGGTATAGAGGGGTATGGGGGGGGCTGTATTGTACTTATAGTTGTATATATGTGGTATAGAGGGGTCTGGGGGGGGGGGGGGCTGTATTGTATTATAGTTGTATATATGTGGGTATAGAGGGGTATGGGGGAGGGGGCTGTATTGTATTATAGTTGTATATATGTGGGTATAGAGGGGTATGGGGGGGCTGTATTGTATTATAGTTGTATATATGTGGGTATAGAGGGGTATGGGGGGAGGGGGCTGTATTGTATTATAGTTGTATATATGTGGGTATAGAGGGGTATGGGGGGGAGGGGGCTGTATTGTATTATAGTTGTATATATGTGGGTACTAGAGGGGTAATGGAGGGGGGCTGTATTGTATTATAGTTGTATATATGTGGTATAGAGGGGTATGGGGGGCGTACTGTATTATAGTTGTATATATGTGGGTATAGAGGGGTATGGGGGGGCTGTATTGTATTATAGTTGTATATATGTGGGTATAGAGGGGTATGGGGGGGGAGGGGGCTGTATTGTATTATAGTTGTATATATGTGGTATAGAGGGGTATGGGGGGGGGCTGTATTGTATTATAGTTGTATATATGTGGGTATAGAGGGGTATGGGGGGGCTGTATTGTATTATAGTTGTATATATGTGGGTATAGAGGGGTATGGGGGGGGGCTGTATTGTATTATAGTTGTATATATGTGGGTATAGAGGGGTATGGGGGGGCTGTATTGTATTATAGTTGTATATATGTGGGTATAGAGGGTATGGGGGGGGCTGTATTGTATTATAGTTGTATATATGTGGGTATAGAGGGGTATGGGGGGGGCTGTATTGTATTATAGTTGTATATATGTGGGTATAGAGGGGTATGGGGGGCTGTATTGTATTATAGTTGTATATATGTGGGTATAGAGGGGTATGGGGGGAGGGGGCTGTATTGTATTATAGTTGTATATATGTGGGTATAGAGGGGTATGGGGGGGGCTGTATTGTATTATAGTTGTATATATGTGGGTATAGAGGGGTATGGGGGGGGGCTGTATTGTATTATAGTTGTATATATGTGGGTATAGAGGGGTATGGGGGGGAGGGGGCTGTATTGTATTATAGTTGTATATATGTGGGTATAGAGGGGTATGGGGGGGCTGTATTGTATTATAGTTGTATATATTGGGGTATAGAGGGGTATGGGGGGGGGGGGCTGTATTGTATTATAGTTGTATATATGTGGGTATAGAGGGGTATGGGGGGGCTGTATTGTATTATCAGTTGTATATATGTGGGTATAGAGGGGTATGGGGGGGGGGGCTGTATTGTATTATAGTTGTATATATGTGGGTATAGAGGGGATATGGGGGGAGGGGCTGTATTGTATTATAGTTGTATATATGTGGGTATAGAGGGGTATGGGGGGAGGGGCTGTATTGTATTATAGTTGTATATATGTGGGTATAGAGGGGTATGGGGGGGGCTGTATTGTATTATAGTTGTATATATGTGGGTATAGAGGGGTATGGGGGGGCTGTATTGTATTATAGTTGTATATATGTGGGTATAGAGGGGTTTTGGGGGGGCTGTATTGTATTATAGTTGTATATATGTGGGTATAGAGGGGTATGGGGGGCTGTATTGTATTATAGTTGTATATATGTGGGTATAGAGGGGGTATGGGGGGAGAGGGGGCTGTATTGTATTCTAGTTGCTATATAATGTGGGTATAGAGGGGTATGGGGGGGGGTCTTGTATTGTATTATAGTTGTATATATGTGGGTATAGAGGGGTATGGGGGGGAGGGGCTGTATTGTAATTATAGTTGTATATGTGGGTATAGAGGGGTATGGGGGGGGAGGGGGCTGTATTGTATTATAGTTGTATATAGTGGGTATACGAGGGGTATGGGGGGGGGGCTGTATTGTATTATAGTTGTATATATGTGGGTATAGAGGGGTATGGGGGGGGGCTGTATTGTATTATAGTTGTATATATGTGGTATAGAGGGGTATGGGGGGGGCTGTATTGTATATATTTGTATATATGTGGGTATAGAGGGGTATGGGGGGGGCTGTATTGTATTATAGTTTGTATATATGTGGGTTATAGAGGGGTATGGGGGGGGCTGTATTGTATTATAGTTGTATATATGTTGGTATAGAGGGGTATGGGGGGGGAGGGGGCTGTATTGTATTATAGTTGTATATAGGTGGGTATAGAGGGGTAAGGGGGGGGGCGGTATTGTATTATAGTTGGTATATATGTGGGTATAGAGGGGTATGGGGGGGGAGGGGCTGTATTGTATTATAGTTGTATATATGTGGGTATAGAGGGGTATGGGGGGGGCGGTATTGTATTATAGTTGTATGTATGTGGGTATAGAGGGTATGGGGGGGCTGTATTGTATTATAGTTGTATATATGTGGGTATAGAGGGGGTATGGGGGGGGGCTGTATTGTATATAGTTGTATATATGTGGGTATAGAGGGGTATGGGGGGGCTGTATTGTATTATAGTTGTATATATGTGGGTATAGAGGGGTATGGGAGGGGGCTGTATTGTATTATAGTTGTATAATATGGTGGGTATAGAGGGGTTATGGGGGGAGGGCGTGTATTGATATTATAGTTGTATATTATATGGGTATAGAGGGGCTATGGGGCGGCGGGGCTGTATTGTATTATGAGTTGTATTATATGGTGGGTATAGAGGGGTATGGGGGGGCGGGGCTGTATTGTATTCTAGTTTGTATATATGTGGGTTATTATAGGAGGGGTATGGGGAGGGGCTGTATTGTATTATAGTTGTATATATGTGGGTATAGAGGGGTATGGGGGAGGGGGCTGTAATTTTTGGTATTATAGTTGTCATATATTTGGGTATAGAGGGTATGGGGGAGGGGCTCTTGTATTGTATTATAGCTTGTATTAATATGTGGTAGTAGAGGGGTATGGGGGGGGCTTTTTGTATTATTAGTTGTATATATGTGGGTATAGAGGGGTCTGGGGGGAGGGGGCTGTATGTTGTATTGTAATTATAGTTGTATTACTATGTGGGTTTATAGAGGTGTATGTGGGGGTCTTACTGTATTATAGTTGTATATATGTGGGTATAGAGGGGTATGGGGGGGGGCTGTATTGTATTATAGTTGTATATAGTGGGTATAGAGGGGTATGGGGGGGAGGGGGCTGTATTGTATTATAGTTGTATATATGTGGGTAATGAGGGGTATGGGGGGGGCTGTATTGTATTATAGTTGTATATATGTGGTATAGAGGGTATGAGGGGGCTGTATTGTATTATAGTTGTATATATGTGGGTATAGAGGGGTATGGGGGGGCTGTATTGTATTATAGTTGTATATATGTGGGTATAGAGGGGTATGGGGGGGGGGGCTGTATTGTAGTATAGTTGTATATATGGTTGGTATAGAGGGGTATGGGGGAGGGGCTGTATTGTATTAAGTTGTATATATGTGGGTATAGAGGGGTATGGGGGGGGCTGTATTGTATTATAGTTGTATATATGTGGGTATAGATGGGTATGGGGGGAGGGGGCTGTATTGTATTATAGTTGTATATATGTGGGTATAGAGGGGTATGGGGGGAGGGGGCTGTATTGTATTATAGTTGTATATATGTGGGTATAGAGGGGTATGGGGGGGAGGGGGCTGTATTGTATTATAGTTGTATATATGTGGGTATAGAGGGGTCTGGGGGGGGGGGCTGTATTGTATTATAGTTGTATATATGTGGGTATAGAGGGGTATGGGGGGGGCTGTATTGTATTATAGTTGTATATATGTGGGTATAGAGGGGTATGGGGGGGGGCTGTATTGTATTATAGTTGTATATATGTGGGTATAGAGGGGTATGGGGGAGGGGGCTGTATTGTATTATAGTTGTATATATGTGGGTATAGAGGGGTATGGGGGGGGGGCTGTATTGTATTATAGTTGTATATATGTGGGTATAGAGGGGTATGGGGGGGCTGTATTGTATTATAGTTGTATATATGTGGGTATAGAGGGGTATGGGGGAGGGGGCTGTATTGTATTATAGTTGTATATTATGTGGGTATAGAGGGGTATGGGGGAGGGGGCTGTTACTGTATTATAGTTGTATATATGTGGGTATAGAGGGGTATCGGGGGGGCTGTACTTGTATTATAGTTGTAATATATGGTGGGTATAGAGGGGTATGGGGGGGGGGCTGTATTGTATTATAGTTGTATATATGTGGGTATAGAGGGGTATGGGGGAGGTGGCTCGTATTGTATTATAGTTGTATATATGTGGGTATAGAGGGGTATGGGGGGGGCTGTATTGTATTATAGTTGTATATATGTGGGTATAGAGGGGTATGGGGGGGGGGCTGTATTGTATTATAGTTGTATATATGTGGGTCTAGAGGGGTATGGGGGGGGGCGGGGGCTGTATTGTATTATAGTTGTATATATGTGGGTATAGAGGGGTTATGGGGGGGGCCTGTATTGTATTATAGTTGTATATATGTGGGTATAGAGGGGTATGGGGGGGGCCTGTATTGTATTATAGTTGTATCTATGTGGGTATAGAGGGGTATGGGGGAGGGGGCTGTATTGTATTATAGTTGTATATATGTGGGTATAGAGGTGTATGGGGGGGCTGTATTGTATTATAGTTGTATATATGTGGGTATAGAGGGGTATGGGGGGGGAGGGGGCTGGATTGTATTATAGTTGTATATATGTGGGTATAGAGGGGTATGGGGGGGCTGTATTGTATTATAGTTGTATATATGTGGGTATAGAGGGGTATTGGGGGGGCTGTATTGTATTATAGTTGTATATATGTGGGTATAGAGGGGTATGGGGGGGGCTGTATTGTATTATAGTTGTATATATGTGGGTATAGAGGGGTATGGGGGGGGGGGCTGTATTGTATTATAGTTGTATATATGTGGGTATAGAGGGGTATGGGGGGGGCTTTGTATTGTATTATAGTTGATATATGTGGGTATAGAGGGTAATGGGGGGGAGGGGCTCTGTATGTGTATTATAGTTGTATATATGTGGGTATAGAGGGGTTATGGGGGGGCGGGGGCTGTACTGTATTATAGTTGTATATATGTGGGTACTAGAGGGGTATGGAGGGGGCTGTATTGTATTATAGTTGTATATATGTGGGTATAGAGGGGTATGGGGAGGGGGCTGTATTGTATTATAGTTGTATATATGTGGGTATAGAGGGGTATGGGGGGAGGGGGCGGTATTGTATTATAGTTGTATATATGTGGGTATAGAGGGGTATGGGGGGGGGCTGTATTGTATTATAGTTGTATATATGTGTGTATAGAGGGGTATGGGGGGGGGGCTGTATTGTATTATAGTTGTATATATGTGGGTATAGAGGGGTATGGGGGGGAGAGGGGGCTGTATTGTATTATAGTTGTATATATGTGGGTATAGAGGGGTATGGGGGGGGCTGTATTGTATTATAGTTGTATATATGTGGGTATAGAGGGGTATGGGGGGGTGCTGTATTGTATTATAGTTGTATATATGTGGGTATAGAGGGGTATGGGGGGGGGGCTGTATTGTATATATGTTGTATATATGTGGGTATAGAGGGGTATGGGGGGGGGGTCTGTATTGTATTATAGTTGTATATATGTGGGTTATCGAGGTGGTATGGGGGGGGTCTGTATTGTTATTATAGTTGTATATATGTATGGTATAGAGGGGTATGGGGGGGGCTGTATTGTATTATAGTTGTATATATGTGGGTATAGAGGGGTATGGGGGGGCTGTATTGTATATAGTTGTATATATGTGGTATAGAGGGGTATGGGGGGGCTGTATTGTATTATAGTTGTATATATGTGGGTATAGAGGGGTATGGGGGGGGCTGTATTGTATTATAGTTGTATATATGTGGGGTATAGAGGGGTATGGGGGGGGCTGTATTGTATTATAGTTGTATATATGTGGGTATAGAGGGGTATGGGGGGGGCTGTATTGTAGTTATAGTTGTATATATGTGGGCATGAAGGGGTATGGAGGGGGCTGTATTCTTATAGTTGTATATATGTTGGGTATAGAGGGGTATGGGGGGGCTGTATTGTATTATAGTTGTATATATGTGGGTATAGAGGGGTATGGGGGGAGGGGGCTGTATTGTATTATAGTTGTATATATGTGGGTATAGAGGGGTATGGGGGGGGGGGTATTGTATTATAGTTTTATATATGTGGGTATAGAGGGGTATGGGGGGGGGGGGGGCTGTATTGTATTATAGTTGTATATATGTGGGTATAGAGGGGTATGGGGGGGAGGGGCTGTATTGTATTATAGTTGTATATATGTGGGTATAGAGGGGTATGGGGGGGGCTGTATTGTATTATAGTTGTATATATGTGGGTATAGAGGGGTATGGAGGGGGCTGTATTGTATTATAGTTGTATATATTGGGTATATAAGAGGGGTATGGGGGGGGAGGGGGCTGTATTGTATTATAGTTGTATATATGTGGGTATAGAGGGGTATGGGGGGGGGCTGTATTGTATTATAGTTGTATATATGGAGTATAGAGGGGTATGGGGGAGGGGGCTGTATTGTATTATAGTTGTATATATGTGGGTATAGAGGGGTATGGGGGGGGGGCTGTATTGTATTATAGTTGTATATATGTGGGTATAGAGGGGTATGGGGGGGAGGGGGGCTGTATTGTATTATAGTTGTATATATGTGGGTATAGAGGGTTATGGAGGGGGCTGTATTGGTATTATAGTTGTATATATGTGGGTATAGAGGGGTATGGGGGGGAGGGGGCTTTATTGTATTATAGTTTGTATATATGTGGGTGTAATAGAGGGGTATGGGGGTGGCTGTATTGTATGATAGTTGTATATATGTGGGGGGTATAGAGGGGTATGGGGGGGGCTGTATTGTATTGTATAGTTGTATATATGTGGGTATAGGAGGGGTATGGTGGAGGTGGCTGTATTGTAGTATAGTTGTATATAGTGTAGGTATATGGAGGGGTATGGGGGGGGCTGTATTGTATTATAGTTGTATATATGTGGGTATAGGAGGGGTATGGGGGGGAGGGGGCTGTATGTATTATAGTTGTATATATGTGGGTATAGAGTGGTCTATAGAGGTGGGCTGTATTGTATTATAGTTGTATATATGTGGGTATAGAGGGGTAGGGGGGGGGCTGTATTGTATTATAGTTGTATATATGTGGGTATAGAGGGGTATGGGGGAGGGGCTGTATTGTATTATAGTTGTATATATGTGGGTATAGAGGGGTATGGGGGATGGGGCTGTATTGTATTATAGTTGTATATATGTGGGTATAGAGGGGTATGGGGGGGAGGGGGCTGTATTGTATTATAGTTGTATATATGTGGGTATAGAGGGGGTATGGGGGGGCCTGTATTGTATTATAGTTGTATATATGTGGGTATAGAGGGGTATGGGGGGGGCTGTATTGTATTATAGTGTATATATGTGGGTATAGAGGGGTATGGGGGGGGGCTGTATTGTATTATAGTTGTATATATGTGGGTATAGAGGGGTATGGGGGAGGGGCTGTATTGTATTATAGTTGTATATATGTGGGTATAGAGGGGTATGGGGGGAGGGGGCTGTATTGTATTATAGTTGTATATATGTGGGTATAGAGGGGTATGGGGGGGGGCTGTATTGTATTATAGTTGTATATATGTGGGTATAGAGGGGTATGGGGGAGGGGGCTGTATTGTATTATAGTTGTATATATGTGGGTATAGAGGGGTATGGGGGGGGGGGGGTGTATTGTATTATAGTTGTATATATGTGGGTATAGAGGGGTATGGGGGGGGGGGCTGTATTGTATTATAGTTGTATATCTGTGGGTATAGAGGGGTATGGGGGGCTGTATTGTATTATAGTTGTATATATGTGGGTATAGAGGGGTATGGGGAGGGGCTTGTATTGTATTATAGTTGTATATATGTGGGTATAGAGGGGTATGGGGGAGGGCTGTATTGTATATAGTTGTATATATGTGGGTATAGAGGGGTATGGGGGGGCTGTATGTATTATAGTTGTATATATGTGGGTATAGAGGGTATGGGGGGGGGCTGTATTGTATTATAGTTGTATATATGTGGGTATAGAGGGGTATGGGGGGGGGCTGTATTGTATTATAGTTGTATATATGTGGGTATAGAGGGGTATGGGGGGGGCTGTATTGTATTATAGTTGTATATATGTGGGTATAGAGGGGTATGGGGGGGCTGTATTGTATTATAGTTGTATATATGTGGGTATAGAGGGGTATGGGGGGGGGCTGTATTGTATTATAGTTGTATATATGTGGGTATAGAGGGGTATGGGGGGGCTGTATTGTATTATAGTTGTATATATGTGGGTATAGAGGGGTATGGGGGGGGGGGGCTGTATTGTATTATAGTTGTATATATGTGGGTATAGGGGGGGGGGGGGGGGCTGTATTGTATTATAGGGGGGGGGGGTGGGGGGGGGGGGGTATGGGGGGGGGCTGTATTGTATGGGGGGGGTTGTATATATGTGGGTATAGAGGGGTATGGGGGGGGGGGGGGTTGTATTATAGTTGTATATATGGGGGTATAGGGGGGTGGGGGGGGGGGCTGTATTGTATTATAGTTGTATATATGTGGGTATAGAGGGGTATGGGGGGGGGCTGTATTGTATTATAGTTGTATATATGTGGGTATAGAGGGGTATGGGGGGGAGGGGGCTGTACTGTATTATAGTTGTATATATGGGGTATATAGAGGGGGATGGGGGAGGGGCTGTACTGTATTATAGTTGTATATATGTGGGTATAGAGGGGTATGGGGGGGGAGGGGCTGTATTGTATTATAGTGTATATATGTGGGTATAGAGGGGTATGGGGGGGGAGGGGGCTGTATTGTATTATAGTTGTATATATGTGGGTATAGAGGGGTATGGGGGGAGGGGGCTGTATTGTATTATAGTTGTATATATGTGGGTATAGAGGGGTATGGAGGGGGCTGTATTGTATTATAGTTGTATATATGTGGGTATAGAGGGGTATGGGGGGGGGGCTGTATTGTATTATAGTTGTATATATGTGGGTATAGAGGGGTATGGGGGGGGGCTGTATTGTATTATAGTTGTATATATGTGGGTATAGAGGGGTATGGGGGGGGGGGGCTGTATTGTATTATAGTTGTATATATGTGGGTATAGAGGGGTATGGGGGGGGGCTGTATTGTATTATAGTTGTATATATGTGGGTATAGAGGGGTATGGGGGGGGGCTGTATTGTATTATAGTTGTATATATGTGGGTATAGAGGGGTATGGGGGGGCTGTATTGTATTATAGTTGTATATATGTGGGTATAGAGGGGTATGGGGGGGGCTGTATTGTATTATAGTTGTATATATGTGGGTATAGAGGGGTATGGGGGGGGGGGTGTATTGTATTATAGTTGTATATATGTGGGTATAGAGGGGTATGGGGGGGGGGGCTGTATTGTATTATAGTTGTATATATGTGGGTATAGAGGGGTATGGGGGGGGGGCTGTATTGTATTATAGTTGTATATATGTGGGTATAGAGGGGTATGGGGGGGGGGCTGTATTGTATTATAGTTGTATATATGTGGGTATAGAGGGGTATGGGGGGGGGGCTGTATTGTATTATAGTTGTATATATGTGGGTATAGAGGGGTATGGGGGGGCTGTATTGTATTATAGTTGTATATATGTGGGTATAGAGGGGTATGGGGGGGGGGGGGCTGTATTGTATTATAGTTGTATATATGTGGGTATAGAGGGGTATGGGGGGGAGGGGGCTGTATTGTATTATAGTTGTATATATGTGGGTATAGAGGGGTATGGGGGGGCTGTATTGTATTATAGTTGTATATATGTGGGTATAGAGGGGTATGGGGGGGGCTGTATTGTATTATAGTTGTATATATGTGGGTATAGAGGGGTATGGGGGGGGGGGGCTGTATTGTATTATAGTTGTATATATGTGGGTATAGAGGGGTATGGGGGGGGGCTGTATTGTATTATAGTTGTATATATGTGGGTATAGAGGGGTATGGGGGGGGGCTGTATTGTATTATAGTTGTATATATGTGGGTATAGAGGGGTATGGGGGGGGGGCGGTATTGTATTATAGTTGTATATATGTGGGTATAGAGGGGTATGGGGGGGGGGCTGTATTGTATTATAGTTGTATATATGTGGGTATAGAGGGGTATGGGGGGGGCTGTATTGTATTATAGTTGTATATATGTGGGTATAGAGGGGTATGGGGGGGGGGCTGTATTGTATTATAGTTGTATATATGTGGGTATAGAGGGGTATGGGGGGGGGGGGCTGTATTGTATTATAGTTGTATATATGTGGGTATAGAGGGGTATGGGGGGGGCTGTATTGTATTATAGTTGTATATATGTGGGTATAGAGGGGTATGGGGGGGGGCTGTATTGTATTATAGTTGTATATATGTGGGTATAGAGGGGTATGGGGGGGGGGGCTGTATTGTATTATAGTTGTATATATGTGGGTATAGAGGGGTATGGGGGGGGGGGGGTGTATTGTATTATAGTTGTATATATGTGGGTATAGAGGGGTATGGGGGGGGGCTGTATTGTATTATAGTTGTATATATGTGGGTATAGAGGGGTATGGGGGGGGGGCTGTATTGTATTATAGTTGTATATATGTGGGTATAGAGGGGTATGGGGGGGGGGGGCTGTATTGTATTATAGTTGTATATATGTGGGTATAGAGGGGTATGGGGGGGGCTGTATTGTATTATAGTTGTATATATGTGGGTATAGAGGGGTATGGGGGGGCTGTATTGTATTATAGTTGTATATATGTGGGTATAGAGGGGTATGGGGGGGCTGTATTGTATTATAGTTGTATATATGTGGGTATAGAGGGGTATGGGGGGGGGGGGCTGTATTGTATTATAGTTGTATATATGTGGGTATAGAGGGGTATGGGGGGGGGCTGTATTGTATTATAGTTGTATATATGTGGGTATAGAGGGGTATGGGGGGGCTGTATTGTATTATAGTTGTATATATGTGGGTATAGAGGGGTATGGGGGGGGGGGGCTGTATTGTATTATAGTTGTATATATGTGGGTATAGAGGGGTATGGAGGGGGCTGTATTGTATTATAGTTGTATATATGTGGGTATAGAGGGGTATGGAGGGGGCTGTATTGTATTATAGTTGTATATATGTGGGTATAGAGGGGTATGGGGGGGCTGTATTGTATTATAGTTGTATATATGTGGGTATAGAGGGGTATGGGGGGGGGGGGTGTATTGTATTATAGTTGTATATATGGGGGTATAGAGGGGTATGGGGGGGGGGGCTGTATTGTATTATAGTTGTATATATGTGGGTATAGAGGGGTATGGGGGGGGGGGCTGTATTGTATTATAGTTGTATATATGTGGGTATAGAGGGGTATGGGGGGGGCTGTATTGTATTATAGTTGTATATATGTGGGTATAGAGGGGTATGGGGGGGGGCTGTATTGTATTATAGTTGTATATATGTGGGTATAGAGGGGTATATGGGGGGGGCTGTATTGTATTATAGTTGTATATATGTGGGTATAGAGGGGTATGGGGGGGGGGGGCTGTATTGTATTATAGTTGTATATATGTGGGTATAGAGGGGTATGGGGGGGGCTGTATTGTATTATAGTTGTATATATGTGGGTATAGAGGGGTATGGGGGGGGGGCTGTATTGTATTATAGTTGTATATATGTGGGTATAGAGGGGTATGGGGGGGGGGCTGTATTGTATTATAGTTGTATATATGTGGGTATAGAGGGGTATGGGGGGGGGGGCTGTATTGTATTATAGTTGTATATATGTGGGTATAGAGGGGTATGGGGGGGGCTGTATTGTATTATAGTTGTATATATGTGGGTATAGAGGGGTATGGGGGGGCTGTATTGTATTATAGTTGTATATATGTGGGTATAGAGGGGTATGGGGGGGGGCTGTATTGTATTATAGTTGTATATATGTGGGTATAGAGGGGTATGGGGGGGGCTGTATTGTATTATAGTTGTATATATGTGGGTATAGAGGGGTATGGGGGGAGGGGGCTGTATTGTATTATAGTTGTATATATGTGGGTATAGAGGGGTATGGGGGGGGGGCTGTATTGTATTATAGTTGTATATATGTGGGTATAGAGGGGTATGGGGGGGCTGTATTGTATTATAGTTGTATATATGTGGGTATAGAGGGGTATGGGGGGGCTGTATTGTATTATAGTTGTATATATGTGGGTATAGAGGGGTATGGGGGGGGGCTGTATGGTATTATAGTTGTATATATGTGGGTATAGAGGGGTATGGGGGGGGGTGTATTGTATTATAGTTGTATATATGTGGGTATAGAGGGGTATGGGGGGGGGGGCTGTATTGTATTATAGTTGTATATATGTGGGTATAGAGGGGTATGGGGGGGGCTGTATTGTATTATAGTTGTATATATGTGGGTATAGAGGGGTATGGGGGGGCTGTATTGTATTATAGTTGTATATATGTGGGTATAGAGGGGTATGGGGGGGGGGGCTGTATTGTATTATAGTTGTATATATGTGGGTATAGAGGGGTATGGGGGGGGCTGTATTGTATTATAGTTGTATATATGTGGGTATAGAGGGGTATGGGGGGGGGCTGTATTGTATTATAGTTGTATATATGTGGGTATAGAGGGGTATGGGGGGGGCTGTATTGTATTATAGTTGTATATATGTGGGTATAGAGGGGTATGGGGGGAGGGGGCTGTATTGTATTATAGTTGTATATATGTGGGTATAGAGGGGTATGGGGGGGGCTGTATTGTATTATAGTTGTATATATGTGGGTATAGAGGGGTATGGGGGGGGGCTGTATTGTATTATAGTTGTATATATGTGGGTATAGAGGGGTATGGGGGGGGGCTGTATTGTATTATAGTTGTATATATGTGGGTATAGAGGGGTATGGGGGGGGGGGGCTGTATTGTATTATAGTTGTATATATGTGGGTATAGAGGGGTATGGGGGGGGCTGTATTGTATTATAGTTGTATATATGTGGGTATAGAGGGGTATGGGGGGGGCTGTATTGTATTATAGTTGTATATATGTGGGTATAGAGGGGGATGGGGGGGGGGGCTGTATTGTATTATAGTTGTATATATGTGGGTATAGAGGGGTATGGGGGGGGGGCTGTATTGTATTATAGTTGTATATATGTGGGTATAGAGGGGTATGGGGGGGGGGCTGTATTGTATTATAGTTGTATATATGTGGGTATAGAGGGGTATGGGGGGGCTGTATTGTATTATAGTTGTATATATGTGGGTATAGAGGGGTATGGGGGGGGGGGCTGTATTGTATTATAGTTGTATATATGTGGGTATAGAGGGGTATGGGGGGGGCTGTATTGTATTATAGTTGTATATATGTGGGTATAGAGGGGTATGGGGGGGGGGCTGTATTGTATTATAGTTGTATATATGTGGGTATAGAGGGGTATGGGGGGGGGGGGCTGTATTGTATTATAGTTGTATATATGTGGGTATAGAGGGGTATGGGGGGGGGGGCTGTATTGTATTATAGTTGTATATATGTGGGTATAGAGGGGTATGGGGGGGGGGGGCTGTATTGTATTATAGTTGTATATATGTGGGTATAGAGGGGTATGGGGGGGCTGTATTGTATTATAGTTGTATATATGTGGGTATAGAGGGGTATGGGGGGGCTGTATTGTATTATAGTTGTATATATGTGGGTATAGAGGGGTATGGGGGGGGGGCTGTATTGTATTATAGTTGTATATATGTGGGTATAGAGGGGTATGGGGGGGAGGGGGCTGTATTGTATTATAGTTGTATATATGTGGGTATAGAGGGGTATGGGGGGGCTGTATTGTATTATAGTTGTATATATGTGGGTATAGAGGGGTATGGGGGGGGCTGTATTGTATTATAGTTGTATATATGTGGGTATAGAGGGGTATGGGGGGGGGGCTGTATTGTATTATAGTTGTATATATGTGGGTATAGAGGGGTATGGGGGGGGCTGTATTGTATTATAGTTGTATATATGTGGGTATAGAGGGGTATGGAGGGGGCTGTATTGTATTATAGTTGTATATATGTGGGTATAGAGGGGTATGGGGGGGGGGGCTGTATTGTATTATAGTTGTATATATGTGGGTATAGAGGGGTATGGGGGGGGGGGCTGTATTGTATTATAGTTGTATATATGTGGGTATAGAGGGGTATGGGGGGGGGCTGTATTGTATTATAGTTGTATATATGTGGGTATAGAGGGGTATGGGGGGGGCTGTATTGTATTATAGTTGTATATATGTGGGTATAGAGGGGTATGGGGGGGGGGGCTGTATTGTATTATAGTTGTATATATGTGGGTATAGAGGGGTATGGGGGGGGGGCTGTATTGTATTATAGTTGTATATATGTGGGTATAGAGGGGTATGGGGGGGGGGCTGTATTGTATTATAGTTGTATATATGTGGGTATAGAGGGGTATGGGGGGGGGGCTGTATTGTATTATAGTTGTATATATGTGGGTATAGAGGGGTATGGGGGGGGGGCTGTATTGTATTATAGTTGTATATATGTGGGTATAGAGGGGTATGGGGGGGGGCTGTATTGTATTATAGTTGTATATATGTGGGTATAGAGGGGTATGGGGGGGGCTGTATTGTATTATAGTTGTATATATGTGGGTATAGAGGGGTATGGGGGGGGGGGGTGTATTGTATTATAGTTGTATATATGTGGGTATAGAGGGGTATGGGGGGGGGGCTGTATTGTATTATAGTTGTATATATGTGGGTATAGAGGGGTATGGGGGGGGGGCTGTATTGTATTATAGTTGTATATATGTGGGTATAGAGGGGTATGGGGGGGCTGTATTGTATTATAGTTGTATATATGTGGGTATAGAGGGGTATGGGGGGGCTGTATTGTATTATAGTTGTATATATGTGGGTATAGAGGGGTATGGGGGGGCTGTATTGTATTATAGTTGTATATATGTGGGTATAGAGGGGTATGGGGGGGGCTGTATTGTATTATAGTTGTATATATGTGGGTATAGAGGGGTATGGGGGGGGGGGCTGTATTGTATTATAGTTGTATATATGTGGGTATAGAGGGGTATGGGGGGAGGGGGCTGTATTGTATTATAGTTGTATATATGTGGGTATAGAGGGGTATGGGGGGGGCTGTATTGTATTATAGTTGTATATATGTGGGTATAGAGGGGTGGGGGGGGGGGCTGTATTGTATTATAGTTGTATATATGTGGGTATAGAGGGGTATGGGGGGGCTGTATTGTATTATAGTTGTATATATGTGGGTATAGAGGGGTATGGGGGGGGCTGTATTGTATTATAGTTGTATATATGTGGGTATAGAGGGGTATGGGGGGGCTGTATTGTATTATAGTTGTATATATGTGGGTATAGAGGGGTATGGGGGGGCTGTATTGTATTATAGTTGTATATATGTGGGTATAGAGGGGTTTGGGGGGGGGCTGTATTGTATTATAGTTGTATATATGTGGGTATAGAGGGGTATGGGGGGGGCTGTATTGTATTATAGTTGTATATATGTGGGTATAGAGGGGTATGGGGGGGGCTGTATTGTATTATAGTTGTATATATGTGGGTATAGAGGGGTATGGGGGGGCTGTATTGTATTATAGTTGTATATATGTGGGTATAGAGGGGTATGGGGGGGGGGCTGTATTGTATTATAGTTGTATATATGTGGGTATAGAGGGGTATGGGGGGGGGGGCTGTATTGTATTATAGTTGTATATATGTGGGTATAGAGGGGTATGGGGGGGGCTGTATTGTATTATAGTTGTATATATGTGGGTATAGAGGGGTATGGGGGGGGCTGTATTGTATTATAGTTGTATATATGTGGGTATAGAGGGGTATGGGGGGGGCTGTATTGTATTATAGTTGTATATATGTGGGTATAGAGGGGTATGAGGGGGCTGTATTGTATTATAGTTGTATATATGTGGGTATAGAGGGGTATGGGGAGGGGGCTGTATTGTATTATAGTTGTATATATGTGGGTATAGAGGGGTATGGGGGGGGGCTGTATTGTATTATAGTTGTATATATGTGGGTATAGAGGGGTATGGGGGGGGCTGTATTGTATTATAGTTGTATATATGTGGGTATAGAGGGGTATGGGGGGGGCTGTAGTGTATTATAGTTGTATATATGTGGGTATAGAGGGGTATGGGGGGGCTGTATTGTATTATAGTTGTATATATGTGGGTATAGAGGGGTATGGGGGGGGGGGGCTGTATTGTATTATAGTTGTATATATGTGGGTATAGAGGGGTATGGGGGGGGGCTGTATTGTATTATAGTTGTATATATGTGGGTATAGAGGGGTATGGGGGGGCTGTATTGTATTATAGTTGTATATATGTGGGTATAGAGGGGTATGGGGGGGGGGCTGTACTGTATTATAGTTGTATATATGTGGGTATAGAGGGGTATGGGGGGGGGGGCTGTATTGTATTATAGTTGTATATATGTGGGTATAGAGGGGTATGGGGGGGGGGGGCTGTATTGTATTATAGTTGTATATATGTGGGTATAGAGGGGTATGGGGGGGGGGGGGCTGTATTGTATTATAGTTGTATATATGTGGGTATAGAGGGGTATGGGGGGGGGCTGTATTGTATTATAGTTGTATATATGTGGGTATAGAGGGGTATGGGGGGGGCTGTATTGTTTTATAGTTGTATATATGTGGGTATAGAGGGGTATGGGGGGGGGCTGTATTGTATTATAGTTGTATATATGTGGGTATAGAGGGGTATGGGGGGGGCTGTATTGTATTATAGTTGTATATATGTGGGTATAGAGGGGTATGGGGGGGGCTGTATTGTATTATAGTTGTATATATGTGGGTATAGAGGGGTATGGGGGGGCTGTATTGTATTATAGTTGTATATATGTGGGTATAGAGGGGTATGGGGGGGGGGGGCTGTATTGTATTATAGTTGTATATATGTGGGTATAGAGGGGTATGGGGGGGGCTGTATTGTATTATAGTTGTATATATGTGGGTATAGAGGGGTATGGGGGGGGGGCTGTATTGTATTATAGTTGTATATATGTGGGTATAGAGGGGTATGGGGGGGGGGCTGTATTGTATTATAGTTGTATATATGTGGGTATAGAGGGGTATGGGGGGGGCTGTATTGTATTATAGTTGTATATATGTGGGTATAGAGGGGTATGGGGGGGGGGGCTGTATTGTATTATAGTTGTATATATGTGGGTATAGAGGGGTATGGGGGGGGGGGGCTGTATTGTATTATAGTTGTATATATGTGGGTATAGAGGGGTATGGGGGGGCTGTATTGTATTATAGTTGTATATATGTGGGTATAGAGGGGTATGGGGGGGGGGGGCTGTATTGTATTATAGTTGTATATATGTGGGTATAGAGGGGTATGGGGGGGCTGTATTGTATTATAGTTGTATATATGTGGGTATAGAGGGGTATGGGGGGGCTGTATTGTATTATAGTTGTATATATGTGGGTATAGAGGGGTATGGGGGGGGCTGTATTGTATTATAGTTGTATATATGTGGGTATAGAGGGGTATGGGGGGGGGGGCTGTATTGTATTATAGTTGTATATATGTGGGTATAGAGGGGTATGGGGGGGGGGGGCTGTATTGTATTATAGTTGTATATATGTGGGTATAGAGGGGTATGGGGGGGCTGTATTGTATTATAGTTGTATATATGTGGGTATAGAGGGGTATGGGGGGGGCTGTATTGTATTATAGTTGTATATATGTGGGTATAGAGGGGTATGGGGGGGCTGTATTGTATTATAGTTGTATATATGTGGGTATAGAGGGGTATGGGGGGGGGGGGCTGTATTGTATTATAGTTGTATATATGTGGGTATAGAGGGGTATGGGGGGAGGGGGCTGTATTGTATTATAGTTGTATATATGTGGGTATAGAGGGGTATGGGGGGGGGCTGTATTGTATTATAGTTGTATATATGTGGGTATAGAGGGGTATGGGGGGGGGGGCTGTATTGTATTATAGTTGTATATATGTGGGTATAGAGGGGTATGGGGGGGGGGCTGTATTGTATTATAGTTGTATATATGTGGGTATAGAGGGGTATGGGGGGGGGGGGCTGTATTGTATTATAGTTGTATATATGTGGGTATAGAGGGGTATGGGGGGGGGGGGCTGTATTGTATTATAGTTGTATATATGTGGGTATAGAGGGGTATGGGGGGGGGGCTGTATTGTATTATAGTTGTATATATGTGGGTATAGAGGGGTATGGGGGGGCTGTATTGTATTATAGTTGTATATATGTGGGTATAGAGGGGTATGGGGGGGCTGTATTGTATTATAGTTGTATATATGTGAGTATAGAGGGGTATGGGGAGGGGGCTGTATTGTATTATAGTTGTATATATGTGGGTATAGAGGGGTATGGGGGGGGGCTGTATTGTATTATAGTTGTATATATGTGGGTATAGAGGGGTATGGGGGGGCTGTATTGTATTATAGTTGTATATATGTGGGTATAGAGGGGTATGGGGGGGGGGCTGTATTGTATTATAGTTGTATATATGTGGGTATAGAGGGGTATGGGGGGGGGGCTGTATTGTATTATAGTTGTATATATGTGGGTATAGAGGGGGATGGGGGGGGCTGTATTGTATTATAGTTGTATATATGTGGGTATAGAGGGGTATGGAGGGGGCTGTATTGTATTATAGTTGTATATATGTGGGTATAGAGGGGTATGGGGGGGCTGTATTGTATTATAGTTGTATATATGTGGGTATAGAGGGGTATGGGGGGGGGGGCTGTATTGTATTATAGTTGTATATATGTGGGTATAGAGGGGTATGGGGGGGGGGCGGTATTGTATTATAGTTGTATATATGTGGGTATAGAGGGGTATGGGGGGGGGCTGTATTGTATTATAGTTGTATATATGTGGGTATAGAGGGGTATGGGGGGGGGGGCTGTATTGTATTATAGTTGTATATATGTGGGTATAGAGGGGTATGGGGGGGGCTGTATTGTATTATAGTTGTATATATGTGGGTATAGAGGGGTATGGGGGGGGCTGTATTGTATTATAGTTGTATATATGTGGGTATAGAGGGGTATGGGGGGGCTGTATTGTATTATAGTTGTATATATGTGGGTATAGAGGGGTATGGGGGGGGGGCTGTATTGTATTATAGTTGTATATATGTGGGTATAGAGGGGTATGGGGGGGGGCTGTATTGTATTATAGTTGTATATATGTGGGTATAGAGGGGTATGGGGGAGGGGGCTGTATTGTATTATAGTTGTATATATGTGGGTATAGAGGGGTATGGGGGGGGGGCTGTATTGTATTATAGTTGTATATATGTGGGTATAGAGGGGTATGGGGGGGGGGGCTGTATTGTATTATAGTTGTATATATGTGGGTATAGAGGGGTATGGGGGGGGGGGCTGTATTGTATTATAGTTGTATATATGTGGGTATAGAGGGGTATGGGGGGGGGCTGTATTGTATTATAGTTGTATATATGTGGGTATAGAGGGGTATGGGGGTGCTGTATTGTATTATAGTTGTATATATGTGGGTATAGAGGGGTATGGGGGGGGGCTGTATGTATTATAGTTGTATATATGTGGGTATAGAGGGGTATGGGGGGGGGGCTGTATTGTATTATAGTTTGTATATATGTGGGTATAGAGGGGTATGGGGGGGCTGTATTGTATTATAGTTGTATATATGTGGGTATAGAGGGGTATGGGGGGGGCTGTATTGTATTATAGTTGTATATATGTGGGTATAGAGGGGTATGGGGGGGCTGTATTGTATTATAGTTGTATATATGGGGTATAGAGGGGTATGGGGGGGGGGGGGGGCTGTATTGTATTATAGTTGTATATATTGGGTATAGAGGGGTATGGGGGGGGGCTGTATTGTATTATAGTGTATATATGTGGGTATAGAGGGGTATGGGAGGGGGCTGTATGTATATAGTTGTATATATAGTGGGTATAGAGGGGTATGGGGGGGAGGGGCTGTATTGTATTATAGTTGTATATATGTGCGGTATAACGGGGTTATGGGGGGGGGGAGGGGCTTCGTATTGTATTATAGTTGTATATATGTGGGTATAGAGGGGTATGGGGGAGGGGGCTGTAATTGTATGTATAGTTGTATCTATGTGGGTATAGAGGGGTTAATGGGGTGGATGGGAGGGGGCTGTACTTGTAGTATAGTTGTATATATGTGGGTATAGAGGGGTATGGGGGGGGAGGGGGCTGTATTGTATTATAGTTGTATATATGTGGGTATAGAGGGGTATGGGGGGGGCTGTATTGTATTATAGTTGTATATATGTGGGTATAGAGGGGTCGGGGGGGGGGGCTGTTATTGTATATAGTTGTATATATGTGGGTATAGAGGGGTATGGGGGGGGCTGTACTGTATTTATAGTTGTATATATGTGGGTATAGAGGGTATGGGGGGGGCTGTATGTATTATAGTTGTATATATGTGGTATAGATGGGTATGGGGGGGGGCTGTATTGTATTATAGTTGTATATATGTGGGTATAGAGGGGTTATGGGGGAGGGGGCTGTATTGTATTATAGTTGTATATATGTGGGTATAGAGGGGTATGGGGGGGGCTGTATTGTATTATAGTTGTATATATGTGGGTACTAGAGGGGGTATGGGGGGGGGCCTGTATTGTATTATAGTTGTATATATGTGGGTATAGAGGGGTATGGGGGGGGGGGGGCTGTATTGTATTATAGTTGTATATATTGTGGGTATAGAGGGGTATGGGGGGGGCTGTATTGTATTATAGTTGTATATATGTGGGTTATAGAGGGGTATGGGGGGAGGGGGCTGTATTGTATTATAGTTGTATATATGTGGTATAGAGGGGTATTGGGGAGGGGGCTGTATTGTATTATAGTTGTATATATGTGGGTATAGAGGGGTATGGGGGGGAGGGCTGTATTGTCTTATAGTTGTATATATGTGGGTATAGAGGGGTATGGGGGGGATTGTGGGTATAGAGGGGTATGGGGGGGCTGTATTGTATTATAGTTGTATATATGTGGGTATAGAGGGGTATGGGGGGGGCTGTATTGTATTATAGTTGTATATATGTGGGTATAGAGGGGTATGGGGGGGGGGCTGTATTGTATTATAGTTGTATATATGTGGGTATAGAGGGGTATGGGGGGGCTGTATTGTATTATAGTTGTATATATGTGGGTATAGAGGGGTATGGGGGGGGGCTGTATTGTATTATAGTTGTATATATGTGGGTATAGAGGGGTATGGGGGGGGGGGCTGTATTGTATTATAGTTGTATATATGTGGGTATAGAGGGGTATGGGGGGGGGGCTGTATTGTATTATAGTTGTATATATGTGGGTATAGAGGGGTATGGGGGGGGGGGCTGTATTGTATTATAGTTGTATATATGTGGGTATAGAGGGGTATGGGGGGGGCTGTATTGTATTATAGTTGTATATATGTGGGTATAGAGGGGTATGGGGGGGGGCTGTATTGTATTATAGTTGTATATATGTGGGTATAGAGGGGTATGGGGGGGGCTGTATTGTATTATAGTTGTATATATGTGGGTATAGAGGGGTATGGGGGGGGGGGCTGTATTGTATTATAGTTGTATATATGTGGGTATAGAGGGGTATGGGGGAGGGGGCTGTATTGTATTATAGTTGTATATATGTGGGTATAGAGGGGTATGGGGGGGGGGGCTGTATTGTATTATAGTTGTATATATGTGGGTATAGAGGGGTATGGGGGGGGGGGTGTATTGTATTATAGTTGTATATATGTGGGTATAGAGGGGTATGGGGGGGGGGGCTGTATTGTATTATAGTTGTATATATGTGGGTATAGAGGGGTATGGGGGGGCTGTATTGTATTATAGTTGTATATATGTGGGTATAGAGGGGTATGGGGGGGGCTGTATTGTATTATAGTTGTATATATGTGGGTATAGAGGGGTATGGGGGGGGCTGTATTGTATTATAGTTGTATATATGTGGGTATAGAGGGGTATGGGGGGGGGGGCTGTATTGTATTATAGTTGTATATATGTGGGTATAGAGGGGTATGGGGGGGAGGGGCTGTATTGTATTATAGTTGTATATATTGTGGTATAGAGGGGTATGGGGGGGCTGTATTGTATTATAGTTGTATATATGTGGGTATAGAGGGGTATGGGGGGGGCTGTATTGTATTATAGTTGTATATATGTGGGTATAGAGGGGTATGGGGTGGGGCTGTATTGTATTATAGTTGTATATATGTGGGTATAGAGGGGTATGGGGGGGGGCTGTATTGTATTATAGTTGTATATATGTGGGTATAGAGGGGTATGGGGGAGGGGGCTGTACTGTATTATAGTTGTATATATGTGGGTATAGAGGGGTATGGGGGGGCTGTATTGTATTATAGTTGTATATATGTGGGTATAGAGGGGTATGGGGGGGGCTGTATTGTATTATAGTTGTATATATGTGGGTATAGAGGGTATGGGGGGGGGCTGTATTGTATTATAGTTGTATATATGTGGGTATAGAGGGGTATGGGGGGGCTGTATTGTATTATAGTTGTATATATGTGGGTATAGAGGGGTATGGGGGAGGGGCTGTATTGTATTATAGTTGTATATATGTGGGTATAGAGGGGTATGGGGGGGGCTGTATTGTATTATAGTTGTATATATGTGGGTATAGAGGGGTATGGGGGGGGGGCTGTATTGTATTTATAGTTGTATATATGTGGGTATAGAGGGGTATGGGGGGGGGGCTGTATTGTATTATAGTTGTATATATGTGGGTATAGAGGGGTATGGGGGGGCTGTATTGTATTATAGTGTATATATGTGGGTTATAGAGGGGTATGGGGGGGAGGGGGCTTGTATTGTATTTATAGTTGTATATATGTGGGTTATAGAGGGGTATGGGGGGGGGCTGTATTGTATTATAGTTGTATATATGTGGGTATAGAGGGGTATGGGGGGGGGCTGTATTGTATTATAGTTGTATATATGTGGGTATAGAGGGGTATGGGGGGGCTGTATTGTATTATAGTTGTATATATGTGGGTATAGAGGGGTATGGGGGGGGGCCTGTATTGTATTATAGTTGTATATATGTGGGTATAGAGGGGTATGGGGGGGAGGGGGCTGTACTGTATTATAGTTGTATATATGTGGGTATAGAGGGGTATGGGGGGGCTGTATTGTATTATAGTTGTATATATGTGGGTATAGAGGGGTATGGGGGGAGGGGGCTGTATTGTATTATAGTTGTATATATGTGGGTATAGAGGGTATGGGGGAGGGGCTGTATTGTATTATAGTTGTATATATGTGGGTATAGAGGGGTATGGGGGGGGGCTGTATTGTATTATAGTTGTATATATGTGGTATAGAGGGGTATGGGGGGGGGCTGTATTGTATTATAGTTGTATATATGTGGGTATAGAGGGGTATGGGGGGGCGCTGTATTGTATTATAGTTGTATATATGTGGGTATAGAGGGGTATGGGGGGGGGCTGTATTGTATTATAGTTGTATATATGTGGGTATAGAGGGGTATGGGGGGGAGGGGCTGTATTGTATTATAGTTGTATATATGTGGGTATAGAGGGGTATGGGGGGGGTTGTATTGTATTATAGTTGTATATATGTGGGTATAGAGGGGTATGGGGGGGGGCTGTATTGTATTATAGTTGTATATATGTGGGTATAGAGGGGTATGGGGGGGGGGCTGTATTGTATTATAGTTGTATATATGTGGGTATAGAGGGGTATGGGGGGAGGGGCTGTATGTATTATAGTTGTATATATGTGGGTATAGAGGGGTATGGGGGGGGCTGTATTGTATTATAGTTGTATATATGTGGGTATAGAGGGGTATGGGGGGGGAGGGGGCTGTATTGTATTATAGTTGTATATATGTGGGTATAGAGGGGTATGGGGGGGCTGTATTGTATTATAGTTGTATATATGTGGTATAGAGGGTATGGGGGGGGCTGTATTGTATTATAGTTGTATATATGTGGGTATAGAGGGGTATGGGGGGGAGGGGGCTGTATTGTATTATAGTTGTATATATGTGGGTATAGAGGGTATGGGGTGGGGAGGGGGCTGTATGTATTATAGTGTATATATGTGGGTATAGAGGGGTATGGGGGGAGGGGCTGTATTGTATTATAGTTGTATATATGTGGGTATAGAGGGGTATGGGGGGCTGTATTGGATTATAGTTGTATATATGTGGGTATAGAGGGGTATGGGGGGGGCTGTATTTTATTTATAGTTGTATATATGTGGGTATAGAGGGGTATGGGGGGGGGCTGTATTTTATTATAGTTGTATATATGGGGGTATAGAGGGGTATGGGGGGGCTGTATTGTATTATCAGTTGTATATATGTGGGTATAGAGGGTATGGGGGGGCTGTATTGTATCTATAGTTGTATATATGTGGGTATAGAGGGGTATGGGGGGGCTGTATTGTATTATAGTTGTATATATGTGGGTATAGAGGGGTATGGGGGGGGCTGTATTGTATTATAGTTGTATATATGTGGGTATAGAGGGGTATGGGGGGAGGGGGCTGTATTGTATTATAGTTGTATATATGTGGGTATAGAGGGGTATGGGGGGGAGGGGGCTGTATTGTATTATAGTTGTATATATGTGGGTATAGAGGGGTATGGGGGGAGGGGGCTGTATTGTATTATAGTTGTATATATGTGGGTATAGAGGGGTATGGGGGAGGGGGCTGTATTGTATTATAGTTGTATATATGTGGGTATAGAGGGGTATGGGGGGGAGGGGGCTGTATTGTATTATAGTTGTATATATGTGGGTATAGAGGGGTATGGGGGGGCTGTATTGTATTATAGTTGTATATATGTGGGTATAGAGGGGTATGGGGGGGGCTGTATTGTATTATAGTTGTATATATGTGGGTATAGAGGGGTATGGAGGGGGCTGTATTGTATTATAGTTGTATATATGTGGGTATAGAGGGGTATGGGGGGGGCTGTATTGTATTATAGTTGTATATATGTGGGTATAGAGGGGTATGGGGGGGGGCTGTATTGTATTATAGTTGTATATATGTGGGTATAGAGGGGTATGGGGGGGAGGGGGCTGTATTGTATTATAGTTGTATATATGTGGGTATAGAGGGGTATGGGGGGGCCTGTATTGTATTATAGTTGTATATATGTGGGTATAGAGGGGTATGGGGGGGGCTGTATTGTATTATAGTGTATATATGTGGGTATAGAGGGGTATGGGGGGGGGCTGTATTGTATTATAGTTGTATATATGTGGGTATAGAGGGGTATGGGGGGAGGGGGCTGTATTGTATTATAGTTGTATATATGTGGGTATAGAGGGGTATGGGGGAGGGGGCTGTATTGTATTATAGTTGTATATATGTGGGTATAGAGGGGTATGGGGGGCTGTATTGTATTATAGTTGTATATATGTGGGTATAGAGGGGTATGGGGGGCTGTATTGTATTTATAGTTGTATATATGTGGGTTATAGAGGGGTATGGGGGGGCTGTATTGTATTATAGTTGTATATATGTGGGTATAGAGGGGTATGGGGGGGGGGCTGTATTGTATTATAGTTGTATATATGTGGGTATAGAGGGGTATGGGGGGGCTGTATTGTATTATAGTTGTATATATGTGGGTATAGAGGGGTATGGGGGGAGGGGCTGTATTGTATTATAGTTGTATATATGTGGGTATAGAGGGGTATGGGGGGGGGGGGCTGTATTGTATTATAGTTGTATATATGTGGGTATAGAGGGGTATGGGGGGAGGGGCGGTATTGTATTATAGTTGTATATATGTGGGTATAGAGGGGTATGGGGGGAGGGGCTGTATGTATTATAGTTGTATATATGTGGGTATAGAGGGGTATGGGGGGGGGCTGTATTGTATTATAGTTGTATATATGTGGGTTATAGAGGGGTATGGGGGGGGGCTGTTTTGTATTATAGTTGTATATATGTGGGTATAGAGGGGTATGGGGGGGCTGTATTGTATTATAGTTGTATATATGTGGGTATAGAGGGGTATGGGAGGGGGCTGTATTGTATTATAGTTGTATATATGTGGGTATAGAGGGGTATGGAGGGGGCCTGTATTGTATTATAGTTGTATATATGTGGGTATAGAGGGGTATGGGGGAGGGGGGCTGTATTGTATTATAGTTGTATATATGTGGGTATAGAGGGGTATGGGGGGGGCTGTATTGTATTATAGTTGTATATATGTGGGTATAGAGGGGTATGGGGGGGGGCTGTACTGTATTATAGTTGTATATATGTGGGTATAGAGGGGTATGGGGGGGGGCTGTATTGTATTATAGTTGTATATATGTGGGTATAGAGGGGTATGGGGGGGGGGGGGCTGTATTGTATTATAGTTGTATATATGTGGGTATAGAGGGGTATGGGGGGGGCTGTATTGTATTATAGTTGTATATATGTGGGTATAGAGGGGTATGGGGGGGGAGGGGGCTGTATGTATTATAGTTGTATATATGTGGGTATAGAGGGGTATGGGGGGGGCTGTATTGTATTATAGTTGTATATATGTGGGTATAGAGGGGTATGGGGGGGGCTGTATTGTATTATAGTTGTATATATGTGGGTATAGAGGGGTATGGGGGGGAGGGGGCTGTATTGTATTATAGTTGTATATATGTGGGTATAGAGGGGTATGGGGGGGCTGTCTGTATTGTATTATAGTTGTATATATGTGGGTATAGAGGGGTATGGGGGGGGGGCTGTACTTGTATTATAGTTGTATATATGTGGGTCTAGAGGGGTATGGGGGGCCTGTATTGTATTATCGTTGTATATATGTGGGTATAGAGGGGTATGGGGGGGGGGGCTGTATTGTATTATAGTTGTATATATGTGGGTATAGAGGGGTATGGGGGGGGCTGTATTGTATATAGTTGTATATATGTGGGTATAGAGGGGTATGGGGGGGAGGGGGCTGTATTGTATTATAGTTGTATATATGTGGGTATAGAGGGGTATGGAGGGGGCTGTATTGTATTATAGTTGTATATATGTGGGTATAGAGGGGTATGGGGGGGCTGTATTGTATTATAGTTGTATATGTGGGTTATAGAGGGGTATGGAGGGGGCTGTATTGTATTATAGTTGTATATATGTGGGTATAGAGGGGTATGGGGGGGAGGGGCTGTATTGTATTATAGTTGTATATATGTGGGTATACAGGGGTATGGGGGGGGCTGTATTGTATTATAGTTGTATATATGTGGGTATAGAGGGGTATGGGGGGGGCTGTATTGTATTATAGTTGTATATATGTGGGTATAGAGGGTATGGGGGGGAGGGGGCTGTATTGTATTATAGTTGTATATATGTGGGTATAGAGGGGTATGGGGGGGCTGTATTGTATTATAGTTGTATATATGTGGGTATAGAGGGGTATGGGGGGGCTGTATTGTATTATAGTTGTATATATGTGGGTATAGAGGGGTATGGGGGGGGGCTGTATTGTATTATAGTTGTATATATGTGGGTATAGAGGGGTATGGGGGGGCTGTATTGTATTATAGTTGTATATATGTGGGTATAGAGGGGTATGGGGGGAGGGGGCTGTATTGTATTATAGTTGTATATATGTGGGTATAGAGGGGTATGGGGGGGGGCTGTATTGTATTATAGTTGTATATATGTGGGTATAGAGGGGTATGGGGGGGGCTGTATTGTATTATAGTTGTATATATGTGGGTATAGAGGGGTATGGGGGAGGGGCTGTATTGTATATAGTTGTATATATGTGGGTATAGAGGGGTATGGGGGGAGGGGGCTGTATTGTATTATAGTTGTATATATGTGGGTATAGAGGGGTATGGGGGGGCTGTATTGTATTATAGTTGTATATATGTGGGTATAGAGGGGTATGGGGGGGGGGCTGTATGTATTATAGTTGTATATATGTGGGTATAGAGGGGTATGGGGGGAGGGGGCTGTATTGTATTATAGTTGTATATATGTGGGGTATAGAGGGGTATGGGGGGGGGGCTGTATTGTATTATAGTTGTATATATGTGGGTATAGAGGGGTATGGGGGGGGGCTGTATTGTATTATAGTTGTATATATGTGGGTATAGAGGGGTATGGGGGGGGCTGTATTGTATTATAGTTGTATATATGTGGGTATAGAGGGGTATGGGGGGGGGGGGCTGTATTTGTATTATAGTTGTATATATGTGGGTATAGAGGGGGATGGGGGGAGGGGCTGTATTGTATTATAGTTGTATAATGTGGGTATAGAGGGGTATGGGGGAGGGGGCTGTATTGTATTATAGTTGTATATGTGGGTATAGAGGGGTATGGGGGGGAGGGCTGTATTGTATTATAGTTGTATATATGTGGGTATAGAGGGGTATGGGGGGAGGGGCTGTATTGTATTATAGTTGTATATATGTGGGTATAGAGGGGTATGGGGGGGGGCTGTATTGTATTATAGTTGTATATATGTGGGTATAGAGGGGTATGGGGGGGGGCTGTATTGTATTATAGTTGTATATATGTGGGATATAGAGGGGTATGGGGGGGGGCTGTATTGTATTATAGTTGTATATATGTGGGTATAGAGGGGTATGGGGGGGCTGTATTGTATTATAGTTGTATATATGTGGGTATAGAGGGGTATGGGGGGGGGTCTGTATTGTATTATAGTTGTATATATGTGGGTATAGAGGGGTATGGGGGGGGCTGTATTGTATTATAGTTGTATATATTTGGGTATAGAGGGGTATGGGGGGAGGGGCTGTATTGTATTATAGTTGTATATATGTGGGTATAGAGGGGTATGGGGGGCGGGGGCTGTATTGTATTATAGTTGTATATATGTGGGTTATAGAGGGGTATGGGGGGGGCTGTATTGTATTATAGTTGTATATATGTGGTATAGAGGGGTATGGGGGGGAGGGGGCTGTACTGTATTATAGTTGTATATATGTGGGTATAGAGGGGTATGGGGGGGGGCTGTATTGTATTATAGTTGTATATATGTGGGTATAGAGGGGTATGGGGGGAGGGGGCTGTATTGTATTATAGTTGTATATATGTGGGTATAGAGGGGTATGGGGGGGGCTGTATTGTATTATAGTTGTATATATGTGGGTATAGAGGGGTATGGGGGGGAGGGGGCTGTATTGTATTATAGTTGTATATATGTGGGTATAGAGGGGTTATGGGGGAGGAGGGCTGTATTGTATTATAGTTGTATATATGTGGGTATAGAGGGGTATGGGGGGGGGGCTGTATTGTATTATAGTTGTATATATGTGGGTATAGAGGGGTATGGGGGGGGGTGTATTGTATTATAGTTGTATATATGTGGGTATAGAGGGGTATGGGGGGGCTGTATGTATTATAGTTGTATATATGTGGGTATAGAGGGGTATGGGGGGGGGCTGTATTGTATTATAGTTGTATATATGTGGGTATAGAGGGGTATGGGGGGGGGGCTGTATTGTATTATAGTTGTATATATGTGGGTATAGAGGGGTATGGGGGGGGGCTGTATTGTATTATAGTTGTATATATGTGGGTATAGAGGGGTATGGGGGGGGCTGTATTGTATTATAGTTGTATATATGTGGGTATAGAGGGGTATGGGGGAGGGGGCTGTATTGTATTATAGTTGTATATATGTGGGTATAGAGGGGTATGGGGGGGGGCTGTATTGTATTATAGTTGTATATATGTGGGTATAGAGGGGTATGGGGGGAGGGGGCTGTATTGTATTATAGTTGTATATATGTGGGTTATAGAGGGGTATGGGGGGGCTGTATTGTATTATAGTTGTATATATGTGGGTATAGAGGGGTATGGGGGGAGGGGCTGTATTGTATTATAGTTGTATATATGTGGGTATAGAGGGGTATGGGGAGGGGGCTGTATTGTATTATAGTTGTATATATGTGGGTATAGAGGGGTATGGGGGTGGCTGTATTGTATTATAGTTGTATATATGTGGGTATAGAGGGGTTTGGGGGGGCTGTATTGTATTATAGTTGTATATATGTGGGTATAGAGGGGTATGGGGGAGGGGGCTTGTATTGTATTATAGTTGTATATATGTGGGTATAGAGGGGGTATGGGGGGGGCTGTATTGTATTATAGTTGTATATATGTGGGTATAGAGGGGTATGGGGGGGCTGTATTGTATTATAGTTGTATATATGTGGGTATAGAGGGGTATGGGGGGGGGGGGGTGTATTGTATTATAGTTGTATATATGTGGGTATAGAGGGGTATGGGGGGGGCTGTATTGTATTATAGTTGTATATATGTGGGTATAGAGGGGTATGGGGGGGCTGTATTGTATTATAGTTGTATATATGTGGGTATAGAGGGGTATGGGGGAGGGGGCTGTATTGTATTATAGTTGTATATATGTGGGTATAGAGGGGTATGGGGGAGGGGGCTGTATTGTATTATAGTTGTATATATGTGGGTATAGAGGGGTATGGGGGGGCTTGTATTGTATCTATAGTTGTATATATGTGCGTATAGAGGGGTATGGGGGGAGGGGGGCTGTATTGTATTATAGTTGTATATATGTGGTTTATAGAGTGGGTATGGGGGGGGCGGGGGCCTGTATTGTATTATAGTTGTATATATGTGGGTATAGAGGGGTATGGGGGGAGTGAGGCTGTATTGTATTATAGTTGTATATATGTGGGTATAGAGGGGTATGGGGGGGGTCATGTTGTATGTATTATAGTTGTATAGTATGTGGCGTATAGAGGGGTTATGGGGGAGGGGGCTGTATTGTGATTATAGTTGTATATATGTGGGTATAGAGGGGTATGGGGGGGCTGTAATTGTATTATAGTTGTATATATGTGGGTATAGAGGGGTATGGGGGGGGGGGCTTCTGTATGTATTATAGTTGTATATATGTGGTATAGAGGGTGTATGTGGGTGGGCCTGTATTGTATTATAGTTGTATATATGTGGGTATAGAGGGTCTATGTGGGGAGGGGCTGTATTGTATTATAGTTGTATATATGTGGGTATAGAGGGGTATGGGGGGGGGGCTGTATTGTATTATAGTTGTATATATGTGGGTATAGAGGGGTATGGGGGGGGGCTGTATTGTATTATAGTTGTATATATGTGGGTATAGAGGGGTATGAGGGGGAGGGGCTGTATTGTATTATAGTTGTATATATGTGGGTATAGAGGGGTATGGGGGGGGCTGTATTGTATTATAGTTGTATATATGTGGGTATAGAGGGGTATGGGGGGGGGCTGTATTGTATTATAGTTGTATATATGTGGGTATAGAGGGGTATGGGGGGGCTGTATTGTATTATAGTTGTATATATGTGGGTATAGAGGGGTATGGGGGGGGCTGTATTGTATTATAGTTGTATATATGTGGGTATAGAGGGGTATGGGGGGGGCTGTATTGTATTATAGTTGTATATATGTGGGTATAGAGGGGTATGGGGGGGGGGCTGTATTGTATTATAGTTGTATATATGTGGGTATAGAGGGGTATGGGGGGGGGCTGTATTGTATTATAGTTGTATATATGTGGGTATAGAGGGGTATGGGGGGAGGGGCTGTATTGTATTATAGTTGTATATATGTGGGTATAGAGGGGTATGGGGGGAGGGGGCTGTATTGTATTATAGTTGTATATATGTGGGTATAGAGGGGTATGGGGGGGGGGTGTATTGTATTATAGTTGTATATATGTGGGTATAGAGGGGTATGGGGGGGGCTGTATTGTATTATAGTTGTATATATGTGGGTATAGAGGGGTATGGGGGAGGGGCCTGTATTGTATTATAGTTGTATATATGTGGGTATAGAGGGGTATGGGGGGGGCTGTATTGTATTATAGTTGTATATATGTGGGTATAGAGGGGTATGGGGGGGGCTGTATTGTATTATAGTTGTATATATGTGGGTATAGAGGGGTATGGGGGGGGGCTGTATTGTATTATAGTTGTATATATGTGGGTATAGAGGGGTATGGGGGGGGGCTGTATTGTATTATAGTTGTATATATGTGGGTATAGAGGGGTATGGGGGGGGGCTGTATTGTATTATAGTTGTATATATGTGGGTATAGAGGGGTATGGGGGGGGCTGTATTGTATTATAGTTGTATATATGTGGGTATAGAGGGGTATGGGGGGGGGCTGTATTGTATTATAGTTGTATATATGTGGGTATAGAGGGGTATGGGGGGGGCTGTTATTGTATTATAGTTGTATATATGTGGGTATAGAGGGTATGGGGGGGCTGTATTGTATTATAGTTGTATATATGTGGGTATAGAGGGGTATGGGGGGGGGCTGTATTGTATTATAGTTGTATATATGTGGGTATAGAGGGGTATGGGGGGGGGGCTGTATTGTATTATAGTTGTATATATGTGGGTATAGAGGGGTATGGGGGGGGCTGTATTGTATTATAGTTGTATATATGTGGGTATAGAGGGGTATGGGGGGGGCTGTATTGTATTATAGTTGTATATATGTGGGTATAGGGGGTATGGGGGGGGGAGGGGGCTGTATTGTATTATAGTTGTATATATGTGGGTATAGAGGGGTATGGGGGGCTGTATTGTATTATAGTTGTATATATGTGGGTATCGAGGGGTAATGGGGGGGGGCTGTATTGTATTATAGTTGTATATATGTGGGTATAGAGGGGTATGGGGGGAGGGGGCTGTATTGTATTATAGTTGTATATATGTGGGTATAGAGGGGTATGGGGGGGCTGTATTGTATTATAGTTGTATATATGTGGGTATAGAGGGGTATGGGGGAGGGGGCTGTATTGTATTATAGTTGTATATATGTGGGTTATAGAGGGGTATGGGGGGGGAGGGGGCTGTATTGTATTATAGTTGTATATATGTGGGTATAGAGGGGTATGGGGGGGGGCTTGTATTGTATTATAGTTGTATATATGTGGGTATCAGAGGGGTATGGGGGGGTTTGTATTGTATTATAGTTGTATATATGTGGGTATAGAGGGGTATGGGGGGGCTGTATTGTATTATAGTTGTATATATGTGGGTATAGAGGGGTATGGGGGGGGGTGTTTTGTATTATAGTTGTATATATGTGGGTATAGAGGGGTATGGGGGGGGGGGCTGTATTGTATTATAGTTGTATATATGTGGGTATAGAGGGGTATGGGGGGGGGGCTGTATTGTATTATAGTTGTATATATGTGGGTATAGAGGGGTATGGGGGGGCTGTATTGTATTATAGTTGTATATATGTGGGTATAGAGGGGTATGGGGGGGGGGGCTGTATTGTATTATAGTTGTATATATGTGGGTATAGAGGGGTATGGGGGGAGGGGGCTGTAATGTATTATAGTTGTATATATGTGGGTATAGAGGGGTATGGGGGGAGGGGGCCTGTATTGTATTATAGTTGTATATATGTGGGTATAGAGGGGTATGGGGGGGGAGGGGGCTGTATTGTATTATAGTTGTATATATGTGGGTATAGAGGGGTATGGGGGGGAGGGGGCTGTACTGTATTATAGTTGTATATATGTGGGTATAGAGGGGTATGGGGGGGAGGGGGCTGTATTGTATTATAGTTGTATATATGTGGGTATAGAGGGGTCCGGGAGGAGTTTGGGGGCTGTATTGTATTATAGTTGTATATATGTGGGTATAGAGGGGTATGGGGGGGCTGTATTGTATTATAGTTGTATATATGTGGGTATAGAGGGGTATGGGGGGGAGGGGCTGTATTGTATTATAGTTGTATATATGTGGGTATAGAGGGGTATGGGGGGGGGGCTGTACTGTATTATAGTTGTATATATGTGGGTATAGAGGGGTATGGGGAGGGGCTGTACTGTATTATAGTTGTATATATGTGGGTATAGAGGGGTATGGGGGGGCTGTATTGTATTATAGTTGTATATATGTGGGTATAGAGGGGTATGGGGGGCTGTATTGTATTATAGTTGTATATATGTGGGTATAGAGGGGTATGGGGGGGCTGTACTGTATTATAGTTGTATATATGTGGGTATAGAGGGGTATGGGGGGGGCTGTATTGTATTATAGTTGTATATATGTGGGTATAGAGGGGTATGGGGGGGCTGTACTGTATTATAGTTGTATATATGTGGGTATAGAGGGGTCCGGGAGGAGTTTGGGGGCGGGGGAGGGTTGTATTATATTATATTATTTTATGATTTTGAGAGAGGAAAAAATAAATAAATAGAGTTTGGTTATTTTTCGGTCTATCTTTGCTTTATGTAGTCGGTTATGGATATTGATGGACTGTTCTGGAGAATATTGTTGCTTATTTGGTTATTTATTTTCTTGGTTACTTTTATATACATGTGTGAGTATATAGGTGTATATAATGTATATAATGTGTGTATATATATATATGTGACTGTATGGTGTCCTGGACCAGACAGGGTTATATGTATATAGGATGTGTATATGTATATAGGATGTGTATAAAGTGTCAGTATGTTAATTAGATTTGTTCTAAGGTGCCCAGGAGGCCAAGCTAAAGGTATTGTTTCATCTGAGTTAATCAGTGGAATTAGTGTATACCTGTAGTGCATAGTTGGAGGGGTTCTGTATACCCACAATGTATAGTTTTTAGGGGTCTCGCATATCTGAAGTGCATAGTTGGGGGGGCTGTATACCTATAGTGTATAGTTGAGGGAGGTCCTGTATACCTGCAGTGTACAGTTGGTGAAGGTCCTGTATACCTGTACTGTATAGTTCGGGGATCCTGTATACCTGTAGTATATAGTTGGTGCTGTATACCTGTAATATTTAGTTGGTGGAGGTCTTGTATACCTGTAGTTTATAGTTTGAGGGTCCTGGATACCTGTAGTGTATAATTGGTGGAGGTCTTGTATACCTGTAGTATATAGTTCGGGGGGTCTTGTATACCTGTAGTAAATAGTTTGAGGGTCCTGTATAAATATAGTATAGAGTTGGTGGAGGTCCTGTATACCTGTAGTGTATAGTTTGTATAGTCCTATATACCTGTAGTATATAGCTGGTGGAGTTCCTGTATACCTGTAGTATATTTGGGGTCCTGTCTACTTTCACTATAGAGTTGGTGAAGGTGCTGTATTCCTGTATTATAGAGTTGGTGTAGGTCCTGTATACCTGTAGTGTATAGTTTTGAGGTCCTGTATACCTGTAGTGTATAGTTTGGGGTCCTATATACCTGTAGTATATAGTAAGTGGAGTTCCTGTATACCTGTAGTGTATAGTTTTGGGGTCCTGTATACCTGTAGTGTATAGTTTGGGGTCCTGTATACCTGTAGTATATAGTTGGTGGAGGTCCTGTTTACCTGAAGTATATAGTTGGTGGAGGTCCTGTATACCTGTAGTATATAGTTTTGGGGTCCTGTATACCTGTAGTATATAGTTTTGTGGAGGTCCCGTGCACTTGTAGTGTATAGTTTTGAGGTCCTGTATACCTGTAGTGTCCTGTATACCTGCAGGGTTGTATTTACCCGTATGGCAGTGTTATTCAGTCACAGTGTGTCGGTATGGGGGTGTTATCCAGTCACGGTATGGCGGTATTGGTCAGGTCTGGTGTGGCGGTGTTATCTAGTCACGGTATGGTGGTATTGGTCAGGTCTGGTATAGCGGTGTTATCCAGTCACAGTATGGCAGTATTGGTCAGGTCTGGTATGACAGTGTTATGCAGCACAGTATGGCGGTATTGGTCAGGTCTGGTACGGCAGTGTTATCCAGTCAAAGTATGGCAGTATTGGTCAGGTCTGGTATGGCAGTGTTATCCAGCACAGTATAGCGGTATTAGTCAGGTCTGGTGTGGCGGTGTTATCCATTCACAGTATGGCGGTATTGGTCAGGTCTTATATGACAGTGTTATCCAGTCACAGTATGGCGGTATTGGTCAGGTCTTATATGACAGTGTTATCCAGTCACGGTATGGTGGTATTGGTCAGGTCTGGTATAGCGGTGTTATCCAGTCACAGTATGGCGGTATTGGTCAGGTCTGGTGTGGCAGTGTTATCCAGTCAAAGTATGGCGGTATTGGTCAGGTCTGGTGTGGCGGTGTTATCCAGTCACAGTATGGCGGTATTGGTCAGGTCTGGTATGACAGTGTTATCCAGCAAAGTATGGCGGTATTGGTCAGGTCTGGTATGACAGTGTTATCCTGCACAGTATGGCGGTATTGGTCCGGTCTGGTATGACAGTGTTATCCAGCACAGTATGCCGGTATTGGTCAGGTCTGATATGACAGTGTTATCCAGCACAGTATGCCGGTATTGGTCAGGTCTGGCAGTGTTATCCAGTCACAGTATGGCGGTATTGGTCAGGTCTGGTATGACAGTGTTATCCAGCACAGTATGGCGGTATTGGTCCGGTCTGGTGTAGCAGTGTTACCCAGTCACAGTTTGGTATACCTGTTGTGCCCTGTGTATACATGTACTGTATGGATGGAGTAGGGGGTCCTGTATATACATGTCCTGTATAGATGGAGTAGGGGGTCCTGTATATACATGTACTGTATAGATGGAGTAGGGGGTTCTGTATATACATGTACTGTATAGATGGAGTAGGGGGCCCTGTATACCTGTACTGTATAGATGGAGTAGGGGGTCCTGTATACCTGTACTGTATAGATGAAGTAGGGGGCCCTGTATACATGTACTGTATGGATGGAGTAGGGGGTCCTGTATATAGATGTACTGTATAGATGGAGTAGGGGCTCCTGTATATACATGTACTGTATAGATGGAGTAGGGGGTCCTGTATATACATGTACTGTATAGATGGAGTAGGGGCTCCTGTATATACATGTCCTGTATAGATGGAGTAGGGGCTCCTGTATATACATGTACTGTATAGATGGAGTAGGGGCTCCTGTATATACATGTACTGTATAGATGGAGTAGGGGGTCCTGTATATACATGTACTGTATAGATGGAGTAGGGGGCCCTGTATATACATGTACTGTATAGATGGAGTAGGGGGCCCTGTATATACATGTACTGTATAGATGGAGTAGGGGGCCCTGTATATACATGTACTGTATAGATGGAGTAGGGGGTCCTGTATATACATGTACTGTATAGATGGAGTAGGGGGTCCTGTATATACATGTACTGTATAGATGGAGTAGGGGGTCCTGTATACATGTACTGTATAGATGGAGTAGGGGGTCCTGTATATACATGTACTGTATAGATGGAGTAGGGGGTCCTGTATATACATGTACTGTATAGATGGAGTAGGGGGTCCTGTATATACATGTACTGTATAGATGGAGTAGGGGGTCCTGTATATACATGTACTGTATAGATGGAGTAGGGGGGTCCTGTATATACATGTACTGTATAGATGGAGTAGGGGGTCCTGTATACCTGTACTGTATAAATGGAGTAGGGGTTCCTGTATACCTGTACTGTATAGATGGAGTAGGGGGCCCTGTATACATGTACTGTATAGATGGAGTAGGGGGTCCTGTATACATGTACTGTATAGATGGAGTAGGGGGTCCTGTATATACATGTACTGTATAGATGGAGTAGGGGGTCCTGTATATACATGTACTGTATAGATGGAGTAGGGGGTCCTGTATATACATGTACTGTATAGATGGAGTAGGGGGCCCTGTATATACATGTACTGTATAGATGGAGTAGGGGGCCCTGTATACATGTACTGTATAGATGGAGTAGGGGGTCCTGTATACCTGTACTGTATAGATGGAGTAGGGGATCTACCAGTTATTACTGTGGATGCTGCCCTAGCAACCATTGTTCCCTGTGAAAATGAAAGCAGTAATCCTATTGGTTGCTAAGGCTCCAACTGCCGTGTCTGCTGCAGCTAATTATATCACCTGTGTTTGCAGTGAGGAGATTTTCCCATTCATCTCTATGGGGCGCCTCTCTTTCCCCTCCCCCTCCCCTCCTGTACATCTGGCGGGGACGGGACCTTCGCAATAACCTTCCCGGGCACCCAATGTATCTGTGGGCCAAATTTGGGGTCAAACTGTTCAGGCGTTTGGAAGTCTATAGAGGACAGACAGACAGACAGAAGGACAGACAGACAGAAGGACAGACAGACAGAAGGACAGACAGACAGAAGGACAGACTTTGATTTTTATGATATAGACTAGAAAATGTACCCGGCGCTGCCCGGGTATAAAGTGTCAGTGTGTAAATTAGATTTGTTCTAAGGTGCCCAGGAGGCCAAGCTAAAGGTATTGTTTCATCTGAGTTAATCAGTGGAATTAGTGTATACCTGTAGTGCATAGTTGGAGGGGTTCTGTATACCCACAATGTATAGTTTTTAGGGGTCTCGCATATCTGTAGTGCATAGTTGGGGGGGCTGTATACCTATAGTGTATAGTTGGGGGGGGCTGTATACCTGTAGTGTATAGTTGCGGGAGGTCCTGTATACCTGCAGTGTACAGTTGGTGAAGGTCCTGTATACCTGTACTGTATAATTTGGGGGTCCTGTATACCTGTAGTATATAGTTGGTGCTATATACCTGTAATGTATAGTTGGTGGAGGTCTTGTATACCTGTAGTATATAGTTCGGGGGTCCTGTATACCTGTAGTGAATAGTTTGAGGGTCCTGGATAACTATAGTATAGAGTTGGTGGAGGTCCTGTATACCTGTAGTGTATAGTTTGGGGTCCTATATACCTGTAGTATATAACTGGTGGAGTTCCTGTATACCTGTAGTATATTTGGGGTCCTGTATACTTGTAGTATAGAGTTGGTGAAGGTGCTATATGCCTGTATTATAGAGTTGGTGTAGGTCCTGTATACCTGTAGTGTATAGTTTGGGATCCTATATACCTGTAGTATAGTTGGGTCCTATATACCTGTAGTATATAGTTGGTGCTGTATACCTGTAATGTATAGTTGGTGGAGGTCTTGTATACCTGTAGTTTATAGTTTGAGGGTCCTGGATACCTGTAGTGTATAATTGGTGGAGGTCTTGTATACCTGTAGTATATAGTTCAGGGGTCCTGTATACCTGTAGTGAAAAGTTTGAGGGTCCTGTATAACTATAGTATAGAGTTGGTGGAGGTCCTGTATACCTGTAGTGTATAGTTTGTATAGTCCTATATACCTGTAGTATATAGCTGGTGGAGTTCCTGTATACCTGTAGTATATTTGGGGTCCTGTCTACTTTCACTATAGAGTTGGAAAAGGTGCTGTATACCTGTATTATAGAGTTGGTGTAGGTCCTGTATACCTGTAGTGTATAGTAAGTGGAGTTCCTGTATACCTGTAGTGTATAGTTCTTGGGGTCCTGTATACCTGTAGTGTATAGTTTGGGGTCCTGTATACCTGTAGTATATAGTTGGTGGAGGTCCTGTATACCTGAAGTATATAGTTCGTGGAGGTCCTGTATACCTGTAGTGTAAAGTTTGGGTTCCTGTATATCTGTAGTATATAGTTTTGTGGCGGTCCCGTGCACCTGTAGTGTATAGTTTTGGAGTCCTGTATACCTGTAGTGTCCTGTATACCTGCAGGGTTGTATGGCAGTGTTATTTAGTCACAGTGTGTCGGTATTGGTCATGTCTGGTATGGCGGTGTTATCCAGTCACAGTATGGCGGTATTGGTCAGGTCTGGTGTGGCGGTGTTATCCAGGCACGGTATGGCGGTATTGGTCAGGTCTGGTATGACAGTGTTATCCAGCACAGTATGTCGGTATTGGTCAGGTCTGGTATGGCAGTGTTATCCAGTCACAGTTTGGTATACCTGTAGTGCCCTGTATATACATGTAATGTATAGATGCAGTAGGGGGTTCTGTATATACATGTACTGTATAGATGGAGTAGGGGTCCTGTATATACATGTACTGTATAGATGGAGTAGGGGGCCCTGTATACATGTACTGTATAGATGGAGTAGGGGGCCCTGTATATACATGTACTGTATAGATGGAGTAGGGGGTCCTGTATATATATGTACTGTATAGATGGAGTAGGGGGTCCTGTATACATGTACTGTATAGATGGAGTAGAGGGTCCTGTATATACATGTACTGTATAGATGGAGTAGGGGGCCCTGTATATACATGTACTGTATAGATGGAGTAGGGGGTTCTGTATATACATGTACTGTATAGATGGAGTAGGGGCCCTGTATACCTGTACTGTATAGATGGAGTAGGGGGTTCCTGTATACATGTACTGTATAGATGGAGTAGGGGGCCCTGTATATACATGTACTGTATAGATGGAGTAGGGGGTCCTGTATATACATGTACTGTATAGATGGAGTAGGGGGCCCTGTATATACATGTACTGTATAGATGGAGTAGGGGGCCCTGTATATACATGTACTGTATAGATGGAGTAGGGGGTCCCTGTATATACATGTACTGTATAGATGGAGTAGGGGGTCCTGTATATACATGTACTATATAGATGGAGTAGGGGGTCCTGTATATACATGTACTATATAGATGGAGTAGGGGCCCTGTATATACATGTACTGTATAGATGGAGTAGGGGCTCCTGTATATACATGTACTGTATAGATGGAGTAGGGGCTCCTGTATATACATGTACTGTATAGATGGAGTAGGGGCTCCTGTATATACATGTACTGTATAGATGGAGTAGGGGCTCCTGTATATACATGTACTGTATAGATGGAGTAGGGGCTCCTGTATATACATGTACTGTATAGATGGAGTAGGGGCTCCTGTATATACATGTACTGTATAGATGGAGTAGGGGCTCCTGTATATACATGTACTGTATAGATGGAGTAGGGGCTCCTGTATATACATGTACTGTATAGATGGAGTAGGGGCTCCTGTATATACATGTACTGTATAGATGGAGTAGGGGCTCCTGTATATACATGTACTGTATAGATGGAGTAGGGGGTCCCTGTATATACATGTACTGTATAGATGGAGTAGGGGGTCCTGTATATACATGTACTGTATAGATGGAGTAGGGGGCCCTGTATACATGTACTGTATAGATGGAGTAGGGGGTCCTGTATACATGTACTGTATAGATGGAGTAGGGGCTCCTGTATATACATGTACTGTATAGATGGAGTAGGGGGTCCTGTATATACATGTACTGTATAGATGGAGTAGGGGGGTCCTGTATATACATGTACTGTATAGATGGAGTAGGGGGCCCTGTATATACATGTACTGTATAGATGGAGTATGGGGTCCTGTATATACATGTACTGTATAGATGGAGTAGGGGGTCCTGTATACCTGTACTGTATAGATGGAGTAGGGGGTCCTGTATACATGTACTGTATAGATAGAGTAGGGGGTCCTGTATATACATGTACTGTATAGATGGAGTAGGGGGTCCTGTATACCTGTACTGTATAGATGGAGTAGGGGGCCCTGTATACATGTACTGTATAGATGGAGTAGGGGGTCCTGTATATACATGTACTGTATAGATGGAGTAGGGGGTCCTGTATATACATGTACTGTATAGATGGAGTAGGGGGTCCTGTATACATGTACTGTATAGATGGAGTAGGGGGTCCTGTATACATGTACTGTATAGATGGAGTAGGGGGTCCTGTATACCTGTACTGTATAGATGGAGTAGGGGGCCCTGTATACATGTACTGTATAGATGGAGTAGGGGGTCCTGTATATACATGTACTGTATAGATGGGAGTAGGGGGTCCTGTATACATGTACTGTATAGATGGAGTAGGGGGTCCTGTATATACATGTACTGTATAGATGGAGTAGGGGGTCCTGTATACCTGTACTGTATAGATGGAGTAGGGGGCCCTGTATACATGTACTGTATAGATAGAGTAGGGGCCCCTGTATACATGTACTGTATAGATGGAGTAGGGGGCCCTGTATACATGTACTGTATAGATGGAGTAGGGGGCCCTGTATATACATGTACTGTATAGATGGAGTAGGGGGTCCTGTATACCTGTACTGTATAGATGGAGTAGGGGGTCCTGTATATACATGTACTGTATAGATGGAGTAGGGGGTCCTGTATATACATGTACTGTATAGATGGAGTAGGGGGTCCTGTATACATGTACTGTATAGATGGAGTAGGGGGTCCTGTATACCTGTACTGTATAGATGGAGTAGGGGCCCTGTATATACATGTACTGTATAGATGGAGTAGGGGGTCCTGTATACCTGTACTGTATAGATGGAGTAGGGGGTCCTGTATACATGTACTGTATAGATGGAGTAGGGGGCCCTGTATACATGTACTGTATAGATGGAGTAGGGGGTCCTGTATATACATGTACTGTATAGATGGAGTAGGGGGTCCTGTATATACATGTACTGTATAGATGGAGTAGGGGGTCCTGTATATACATGTACTGTATAGATGGAGTAGGGGGTCCTGTATATACATGTACTGTATAGATGGAGTAGGGGGTCCTGTATATACATGTACTGTATAGATGGAGTAGGGGGTCCTGTATACATGTACTGTATAGATGGAGTAGGGGGCCCTGTATACCTGTACTGTATAGATGGAGTAGGGGGTCCTGTATATACATGTACTGTATAGATGGAGTAGGGGGTCCTGTATACCTGTACTGTATAGATGGAGTATGGGGTCCTGTATATACATGTACTGTATAGATGGAGTAGGGGGTCCTGTATACCTGTACTGTATGGATGGAGTAGGGGGTCCTGTATACATGTACTGTATAGATGGAGTAGGGGGTCCTGTATATACATGTACTGTATAGATGGAGTAGGGGGTCCTGTATACCTGTACTGTATAGATGGAGTAGGGGGCCCTGTATACATGTACTGTATAGATAGAGTAGGGGCTCCTGTATACATGTACTGTATAGATGGAGTAGGGGGCCCTGTATACATGTACTGTATAGATGGAGTAGGGGGCCCTGTATATACATGTACTGTATAGATGGAGTAGGGGGTCCTGTATACCTGTACTGTATAGATGGAGTAGGGGGTCCTGTATATACATGTACTGTATAGATGGAGTAGGGGCCCTGTATATACATGTACTGTATAGATGGAGTAGGGGGTCCTGTATACATGTACTGTATAGATGGAGTAGGGGGTCCTGTATACCTGTACTGTATAGATGGAGTAGGGGGTCCTGTATATACATGTACTGTATAGATGGAGTAGGGGGTCCTGTATATACATGTACTGTATAGATGGAGTAGGGGGCCCTGCATATACATGTACTGTATAGATGGAGTAGGGGGTCCTGTATACATGTACTGTATAGATGGAGTAGGGGGTCCTGTATACATGTACTGTATAGATGGAGTAGGGGGTCCTGTATATACATGTACTGTATAGATGGAGTAGGGGGCCCTGCATATACATGTACTGTATAGATGGAGTAGGGGGTCCTGTATACCTGTACTGTATAGATGGAGTAGGGGGTCCTGTATACCTGTACTGTATAGATGGAGTAGGGGGTCCTGTATATACATGTACTGTATAGATGGAGTAGGGGGCCCTGTATATACATGTACTGTATAGATGGAGTAGGGGGCCCTGTATACATGTACTGTATAGATGGAGTAGGGGGTCCTGTATATACATATACTGTATAGATGGAGTAGGGGGCCCTGTATATACATGTACTGTATAGATGGAGTAGGGGGCCCTGTATACATGTACTATATAGATGGAGTAGGGGCTCCTGTATATACCTGTACTGTATAGATGGAGTAGGGGGTCCTGTATATACATGTACTGTATAGATGGAGTAGGGGCCCTGTATATACATGTACTGTATAGATGGAGTAGGGGGTCCTGTATACATGTACTGTATAGATGGAGTAGGGGGTCCTGTATACCTGTACTGTATAGATGGAGTAGGGGGTCCTGTATATACATGTACTGTATAGATGGAGTAGGGGGTCCTGTATATACATGTACTGTATAGATGGAGTAGGGGGCCCTGCATATACATGTACTGTATAGATGGAGTAGGGGGTCCTGTATACATGTACTGTATAGATGGAGTAGGGGGTCCTGTATACATGTACTGTATGGATGGAGTAGGGGGTCCTGTATATACATGTACTGTATAGATGGAGTAGGGGGTCCTGTATACATGTACTGTATAGATGGAGTAGGGGGTCCTGTATATACATGTACTGTATAGATGGAGTAGGGGGTCCTGTATACATGTACTGTATAGATGGAGTAGGGGGTCCTGTATATACATGTACTGTATAGATGAGTAGGGGGTCCTGTTATACATGTACTGTATAGATGGAGTAGGGGGTCCTGTATACATGTACTGTATAGATGCAGTAGGGGGTTCTACCAGTTATTACTGTGGATGTTGTGAGGCAGCTTCCCTAGCAACCATTGCTCCCTGTGATAATGAAAGCAGTAATCCTATTGGTTGCTAAGGCTCCAACTGCCGTGTCTGCTGCAGCTAATTATATCACCTGTGTGCAGTGAGGAGATTTTCCCATTCATCTCTATGGGGCGCCGCTCTTCCCCCTCCCCCTCCCCTCCTGTACATCTGGCGGGGACGGGACCTGCGCAATAACCTTCCCGGGCACCCCAATGTATCTGTGGCCAAATTTTGGGTCAAACGGTTCAGGCGTTTGGAAGTCTATAGAGGACAGACAGAAGGACAGACAGAAGGGACAGACAGAAGGACAGACAGCAAGGACAGACCAGACAGACGGCCAGACAGACGGACAGACGAAGGACGACAGAAGGACAGACAGACAGACAGACAGGACAGACAGGACAGACAGACAGAAGGACAGACAGACAGAAGGACAGAGACAGACAGTAAGGGACAGACAGACAGAAGAAGGACAGACAGACAGAAGGAAGACAGACCAGACAGGACAGACAGACAGACGACAGAAGGACAGACAGACAGACAGAAGGGACAGACAGACAGAAGTGACAGACAGACAGAAGGACAGACAGACAGAAGGACAGACAGAAGACAGGGACAGACAGAAGAAGACAGAAGGACAGACAGGACAGACAGGACAGAAGGACAGACAGACGCAGGACAGACGCAGCCAGGACAGACAGACGCAGGACAGACGCAGCCAGGACAGACGCAGCCAGGACAGACAGACAGAAGGACCAGACAGAAGGACAGACAGACAGAAGGACAGACAGACAGAAGGACAGACAGACAGAAGGACAGACAGAAGGAAGACAGACAGAAGGACAGACAGACAGACAGACAGGACAGAAGGACAGACAGAAGGACAGACAGACAGAAGGACAGACAGACAGAAGGGACAGACAGACAGAAGGACAGACAGAAGGCAGACAGCAGAAGGACAGACAGACAGAAGGACAGACAGACAGAAGGACAGACAGAAGGACCAGACAGTACAGACTAGAAGGACGACAGAAGGACAGACAGACAGAAGGACAGACAGACAGAAGGACAGACAGAAGGACAGACAGACAGAACAGAAGGACAGACAGAAGGACAGACAGACAGAAGGACAGACAGACAGAAGGACAGACAGAAGGACAGACAGACAGAAGGACAGACAGACAGAAGGACAGACAGACAGAAGGACAGACAGACAGAAGGACAGACAGAAGGACAGACAGACAGAAGGACAGACAGACAGAAGGACAGACAGACAGAAGGACAGACAGACAGAAGGACAGAGACAGGGGGTCCTGTACATGTATAGATGGAGTAGGGGGACTGTATATACAAGTACTGTATAGATGGAGTAGGGGGGACAGACAGACCAGAAGGACTGTATAGATGGACAGACGGACGGAAGGACACCTGTACTGTATAGATGGAGTAGGGGGTCCTGTATATACATGTACTGTATAGATGGAGTAGGGGGTCCTGTATATACATGTACTCTCTGGTATGGACCAGGGGGCTGTATATACACGCTGTTACTCTCTGGTATCAGTAGGGGTCCTGTATACACACTATTGTATAGATGGAGTAGGGGGTCCTGTATATGTACTGTATGGATGGAGTAGGGGTCCTGTATATACATGTACTGTATAGATGGAGTAGGGGGTCCTGTATACATGTACTGTATAGATGGAGTAGGGGGTCCTGTATATACATGTACTGTATAGATGGAGTAGGGGGTCCTGTATACATGTACTGTATAGATGGAGTAGGGGGTCCTGTATATACATGTACTGTATAGATGGAGTAGGGGGGGTCCTGTATACATGTACTGTATAGATGGAGTAGGGGGTCCTGTATACATGTACTGTATAGATGCAGTAGGGGGTCTACCAGTTATTACTGTGGATGTTGTGAGGCAGCTTCCCTAGCAACCATTGCTCCCTGTGATAATGAAAGCAGTAATCCTATTGGTTGCTAAGGCTCCAACTGCCGTGTCTGCTGCAGCTAATTATATCACCTGTGTGCAGTGAGGAGATTTTCCCATTCATCTCTATGGGGCGCCGCTCTTCCCCCTCCCCCTCCCCTCCTGTACATCTGGCGGGGACGGGACCTGCGCAATAACCTTCCCGGGCACCCAATGTATCTGTGGGCCAAATTTTGGGTCAAACGGTTCAGGCGTTTGGAAGTCTATAGAGGACAGACAGAAGGACAGACAGAAGGACAGACAGAAGGACAGACAGAAGGACAGACAGACAGACGGACAGACAGACGGACAGACAGAAGGACAGACAGAAGGACAGACAGACAGACAGACAGACAGAAGGACAGACAGACAGAAGGACAGACAGACAGAAGGACAGACAGACAGAAGGACAGACAGACAGAAGGACAGACAGACAGACAGACAGACAGAAGGACAGACAGAAGGACAGACAGACAGACAGACAGAAGGACAGACAGACAGAAGGACAGACAGACAGAAGGACAGACAGACAGAAGGACAGACAGACAGAAGGACAGACAGACAGAAGGACAGACAGACAGAAGGACAGACAGACAGAAGGACAGACAGACAGAAGGACAGACAGACAGAAGGACAGACAGACAGAAGGACAGACAGACAGAAGGACAGACAGACAGAAGGACAGACAGACAGAAGGACAGACAGAAGGACAGACAGACAGAAGGACAGACAGACAGAAGGACAGACAGACAGGACAGACAGACAGAAGGACAGACAGAAGGACAGACAGACAGAAGGACAGACAGACAGAAGGACAGACAGACAGAAGGACAGACAGAAGGACAGACAGACAGAAGGACAGACAGACAGACAGACAGACAGAAGGACAGACAGAAGGACAGACAGACAGAAGGACAGACAGACAGAAGGACAGACAGACAGAAGGACAGACAGAAGGACAGACAGACAGAAGGACAGACAGACAGAAGGACAGACAGACAGAAGGACAGACAGAAGGACAGACAGACAGACAGAAGGACAGACAGAAGGACAGACAGACAGAAGGACAGACAGACAGAAGGACAGACAGAAGGACAGACAGACAGACAGAAGGACAGACAGAAGGACAGACAGACAGAAGGACAGACAGACAGAAGGACAGACAGAAGGACAGACAGACAGAAGGACAGACAGACAGAAGGACAGACAGACAGAAGGACAGACAGACAGAAGGACAGACAGAAGGACAGACAGACAGAAGGACAGACAGACAGAAGGACAGACAGACAGAAGGACAGACAGACAGAAGGACAGACAGACAGAAGGACAGACAGACAGAAGGACAGACAGACAGAAGGACAGACAGACAGAAGGACAGACAGAAGGACAGACAGACAGAAGGACAGACAGACAGAAGGACAGACAGACAGAAGGACAGACAGACAGAAGGACAGACAGACAGAAGGACAGACGGACGGAAGGACAGATGGACGGACTTTGATTTTTATGATATAGATAAAAGAGTTACAATCTATTACTCTCTGGTATCAGCCACCAGGCTGCTGTATATACACGCTGTTACTCTCTGGTATCAGCCACCAGGCTGCTGTATATACACGCTGTTACTCTCTGGTATCAGCCACCAGGCTGCTGTATATACACACTATTGCTCTCTGGTATCAGCCACCAGGCTGCTGTATATAACACTGTATCCATTCTCCTCTTGTCTTGCAGGTTTTGTGTGGGAGATAAGTTTTTCCTGAAGAATAACCTGATCCTGTGCCAGTCTGACTATGAGGAGGGGCTGATGAAGGACGGCTATGCGGCTCAGGTGCGCTGACTGGAGTCGGCTGGATGGTGGATAGAACGGAGGCAATGATGGCGGCGCTGTCCCCTATGGATCCCGTACAGACTATGATGTCCGGAGCTCCTCCCCCTTTGCTCGCAGCGGTTCGGTGGTCCGGCACACCATCAGACTGTACATAACGGATTGTACCACACTAATGGAATACAGTTTTATCGTGTTGCCATTTGTGTTGCTGTCGCTTCCTTTGTAATTGTTGCAGTTAGAACAATCAGTGTTTACACGATATTTCTGCCGTTTTAAAAGAGCTGGCATCCACCCAGAGACGCCCGCCCCGGGGCATCCACCCACAGACGGCCGCCCCGGGGCATCCCTCCACAGACGGCCGCCCCGGGGCATCCACCCAGAGACGCCCGCCCCGGGGCATCCACCCACAGATGGCCGCCATGGTGGGGCGAGCACCATACCACCCAGGGGCATCCACCCACAGACGGCTGCCCCGGGGCATCCCTCCACAGACGGCCGCCCCGGGGCATCCACCCAGAGACGGCTGCCATGATGGGGCGAGCACCACACCACCCCGGGGCATCCACCCACAGATGGCCGCCATGGTGGGGCGAGCACCATACCACCCAGGGGCATCCACCCACAGACGGCTGCCCCGGGGCATTCCTCCACAGACGGCCGCCCCGGGGCATCCACCCAGAGACGGCCACCCCGGGGCATCCATCTACAGACAGACTGTGGTGCTCGCCCCATCATGGCGGCCCCCGTGGCAACAGGCTAGAGATATCTGGCTATCCTGTAACTGACGCTCCGCAAACTCTTTTTTTGCTTATTCAGATGTTTGGGGGCATCAGTGGAGACTCGTGATTGATACTTTATTGGAATTTTTTTCACTGATCTCATTGAGCTCAGAGATTATTGTGTTTTGTTGGTTTACATGATAACAGGTCATAATAATGATATCTGCTGCACATAGACAGACGAGGGATAGAGAGAAGAGGAGGATAATGGGGGAGAGAAGAGGAGGATAATGGAGGGAGAGAAGAGGAGGATAATGGAGGGAGAGAAGAGGAGGATAATGGAGGGAGAGAAGAGGGGGATAATGGAGGGAGAGAAGAGGAGGATAATGGAGGGAGAGAAGAGGAGGATAATGGAGGGAGAGAAGAGGAGGATAATGGAGGGAGAGAAGAGGAGGATAATGGAGGGAGAGAAGAGGAGGATAATGGAGGGAGAGAAGAGGGGGATAATGGGGGAGGGAAGAGGAGGATAATGGAGGGAGAGAAGAGGAGGATAATGGAGGGAGAGAAGAGGAGGATAATGGAGGGAGAGAAGAGGGGGATAATGGAGGAGAGAAGAGGATAATGGAGGGAGAGAAGAGGAGGATAATGGAGGAGAGAAGAGGGGGATAATGGAGGAGAGAAGAGGAGGATAATGGAGGAGAGAAGAGGAGGATAATGGGGGAGAGAAGAGGAGGATAATGGAGGGAGAGAAGAGGAGGAGGAGTGAGGAGAGAAGAGGAGGATAATGGAGGGAGAGAAGAGGAGGAGGAGTGAGGAGAGAGGAGGAGGATAATGGAGGGAGAGAAGAGGGGGATAATGGAGGAGAGAAGAGGGGGATAATGGGGGAGGGAAGAGGAGGATAATGGAGGGAGAGAAGAGGAGGATAATGGAGGGAGAGAAGAGGAGGATAATGGAGGGAGAGAAGAGGGGGATAATGGAGGGAGAGAAGAGGAGGATAATGGAGGGAGAGAAGAGGAGGATAATGGAGGGAGAGAAGAGGAGGATAATGGAGGGAGAGAAGAGGAGGATAATGGAGGGAGAGAAGAGGAGGATAATGGAGGGAGAGAAGAGGGGGATAATGGGGGAGGGAAGAGGAGGATAATGGAGGGAGAGAAGAGGAGGATAATGGAGGGAGAGAAGAGGAGGATAATGGAGGGAGAGAAGAGGGGGATAATGGAGGAGAGAAGAGGATAATGGAGGGAGAGAAGAGGAGGATAATGGAGGAGAGAAGAGGGGGATAATGGAGGAGAGAAGAGGGGGATAATGGAGGAGAGAAGAGGGGGATAATGGAGGAGAGAAGAGGGGGATAATGGAGGAGAGAAGAGGAGGATAATGGAGAAGAGAAGAGGAGGATAATGAAGGGAGAGAAGAGGAGGAGGAGTGAGGAGAGAGGAGGAGGATAATGGAGGTAGAGAAGAGGAGAATAATGGAGGAGAGAAGAGGAGGATAATGGAGGGAGAGAAGAGGAGGATAATGGAGGGAGAGAAGAGGGGGATAATGGGGGAGAGAAGAGGAGGATAATGGAGGGAGAGAAGAGGAGGATAATGGGGGAGAGAAGAGGAGGATAATGGAGGGAGAGAAGAGGAGGAGGAGTGAGGAGAGAAGAGGAGCATAATGGAGGGAGAGAAGAGGAGGATAATGGAGGAGAGAAGAGGAGGATAATGGAGGAGAGAAGAGGAGGATAATGGAGGAGAGAAGAGGATGATAATCACACACATCCTTACCCTGATAAGGCCAGGTATTGGGATTTTACCTACTTGCACCGTACCTATATGACTACACCTATATATACTGCCCTCTGAAGAGACTGGAGATGATCAGAGCGTGACAGAGAGATGTTCTGGATGAAGAAGAGGAATGCTGGAAGCACGTCAATGAGAAGAGCTCCTGGAAAGTTATCATTTATAGTCACAATACACAAGGAACGGAGGAACGGAGGAGAGACTCTTATCTATAAACAATTTTTGAATAATAAAACATTGTGTTACCCTGACTGCGCAGTACAGGAAGCTACTGACCATATATGGACTGGCCTATCAGAGTGTGACATGTATGTGTCTTGTGACTTGGAACCCCGCCTGTATTGGATGTTACATATTTCATATGAATGAGTAGTACCGCCCCATATTCTGTCTATAAAACGTGATTACCGTAATAAAACTTGGGCCATTATCCAGGCTTATAATCCTGATACATTGTCTTATCTGTGTCCGTGATTTATAAGTGACGAGTTGGTAATACTGCAGGTTACAGCTCTAGTGCTATATTGATAACCATCCTCTACCTGGGTATTTGACTTTTCTCCATAGAGAGGGGTCAACATCTAAATTTAGACTTATCAACCCAACCATCTCACCCGCCCTTACCCAACCATAACACCAATCCTTACACAACCATCACACCCGTCCTTACCCAGCCATCCCCTGACCCTACCTCCTTACCCAACCATAACACCAATCCTTACACAACCATCACACCCGTCCTTACCCAGCCATCCCCTGACCCTACCTCCTTACCCAACCATAACACCAATCCTTACACAACCATCACACCCGTCCTTACCCAGCCATCCCCTGACCCTACCTCCTTACCCAACCATAACACCAATCCTTACACAACCATCACACCCGTCCTTACCCAGCCATCCCCTGACCCTACCTCCTTACCCAACCATAACACCAATCCTTACACAACCATCACACCCGTCCTTACCAAACCATCCCATGACCCTACCTCCTTACCCAACCATAACACCAATCCTTACACAACAATCACACCCGTCCTTACCCAGCCATCCCCACACCCTACCTCCTTACCCAACCCAACCGGTGCCATTATCCTGGGTTCTCATCCTCTCGGAGTCCTCCGATCCCGGTGTCATTATCCTGGGTTCTCATCGTCTGGGAGTCTTCCGGTTCCGGTGTCATTATCCTGGGTTCTCATCCTCTGGGAGTCCTCCGATCCCGGTGTCATTATCCTGGGTTCTCATCCTCTTGGATACTTTCGGTCCCGGTGTTCCTTATCCTGGGTTCTCATCCTCTGGGAGTCCTCCGGTCCCGGTGTCCATTATCCTGGGTTCTCATCCTCTCGGAGTCCTCCGGTCCCGGTGCCATTATCCTGGGTTCTCATCCTCTCTGAGTCCTCCGGTCCCGGTGCCATTATCCTGGGTTCTCATCCTCTGAGAGTCCTCCGGTCCTGGTGTCATTATCCTGGGTTCTCATCCTCTGGAAGTCCTCCGGTCCCGGTGCAATTATCCTGGGTTCTCATCCTCTGGGAGTCCTCCGGTCTCGGTGATCCTTATCCTGGGTTCTCATCCTCTCTGAGTTTTCTGGTCCCGGTGTCATTATCCTGGGTTCTCATCCTCTGGGAGTCCTCCAGTCCCGGTGTTCCTTATCCTGGGTTCTCATCCTCTGGGAGTCCTCCAGTCCCGGTGTCCATTATCCTGGGTTCTCATCCTCTGGGAGTCCTCCGGTCTCTGTGATCCTTATCCTGGGTTCTCATCCTCTTGGAGTCCTCTGGTCCCGGCGCAATTATCCTGGGTTCTCATCCTCTGGGAGTCCTCCGGTCCTGGTGTCATTATCCAGGGTTCTCATCCTCTTGGAGTCTTCCGGTCCCATTGTCATTATCCTGGGTTCTCATCCTCTGGGAGTCCTCCGGTCCCAGTGTTCCTTATCCTGGGTTCTCATCCTCACTGAGTCCTCCGGTCCAGTGTCATTATCCTGGGTTCTCATCCTCTCGGAGTCCTCTGGTCCCGGTGCCATTATCCTGGGTTCTCAACCTCTCGGAGTCCTCCGGTCCCGGTGTTCCTTATCCTGGGTTCTCATCCTCTTGGAGTCTTCCAGTCCTGGTGCCATTATCCTGGGTTCTCATCCTCTGGGAGTCCTCCGGTCCCGGTTTTCCTTATCCTGGGTTCTCATCCTCTGGGAGTCCTCTGGTCCCGGTGCAATTATCCTGGGTTCTCATCCTCTGGGAGTCCTCCAGTCCTGGTGTCATTATCCGGGGTTCTCATCCTCTTGGAGTCTTCCGGTCCCATTGTCATTATCCTGGGTTCTCATCCTCACTGAGTCCTTCGGTCCCGGTGATCCTTATCCTGGGTTCTCATCCTCTGGGAGTCCTCCAGTCCCGGTTTCCATTATCCTGGGTTCTCATCCTCTGGGAGTCCTCCAGTCCCGGTTTCCATTATCCTGGGTTCTCATCCTCTGGGAGTCCTCCAGTCCCGGTTTCCATTATCCTGGGTTCTCATCCTCTGGGAGTCCTCCGGTCCCGGTGTCATTATCCTGGGTTCTCATCCTCTGGGAGTCCTCCGGTCCTGGTGTCATTATCCTGGGTTCTCATCCTCTGGGAGTCCTCCGGTCCTGGTGTCATTATCCTGGGTTCTCATCCTCTCGGAGTTGCCTTATCTCTCCTTGGATTGTCTCGGACTTTTTCTTCATTCTCCGGAGAAGCGTTATCGGCAGACGTAGATAGGAAGCTGCACATCGGACACCGTAACTGATAAGCCGCTTCTGCGCCTCTGACCCCTGAAATGACCTGGTAACAATCCTGGGTATTACCCCGGAGGGCACAATGCTCGGCTCCTCACCCCCTCTGAGAGTTGACAGTGAGATGTGTGAGAGTGCCGGATCAGACGCCACTTATGGTGTTAGTGCTGATCCCATCGCCTCCTCAGGTGTCGCTCCCAAACAATGAGGCATTCAGACATCCAGGAGATGGTGCCGGTTGGCCGGGAAACAGGCCAAGACTGCAAAGGTCTACAACTCAGGGCAACAAGCCGCCAACTCAGCCTGCATGACAGCGAGACACCACAAACTGCATCCCAACTGGTAAGTTATAAACAGCACCTACCCAGAGACAGCGTATGCTCCACACAAGTACAGCACCCCTAGTGGTCAGTCATAGAGTACAGCACCCCTAGCGCCACCTACTGTCAGTATAATGTAAGCTGATGGGACAGCGCCACCTACTGTCAGTACAATGTAACCTGACGGGACAGCGCCACCTACTGTCAGTATAATGTAAGCTGATGGGACAGCGCCACCTACTGTCAGTACAATGTAAGCTGATGGGACAGCGCCACCTACTGTCAGTATAATGTAAGCTGATGGGACAGCGCCACCTACTGTCAGTATAATGTAAGCTGATGGGACAGCGCCACCTACTGTCAGTACAATGTAAGCTGATGGGACAGCGCCACCTACTGTCAGTATAATGTAAGCTGATGGGACAGCGCCACCTACTGTCAGTATAATGTAAGCTGATGGGACAGCGCCACCTACTGTCAGTATAATGTAAGCTGATGGGACAGCGCCACCTACTGTCAGTATAATGTAACCTGACGGGACAGCGCCACCTACTGTCAGTACAATGTAAGCTGATGGGACAGCGCCACCTACTGTCAGTACAATGTAAGCTGATGGGACAGCGCCACCTACTGTCAGTATAATGTAACCTGACGGGACAGCGCCACCTACTGTCAGTATAATGTAAGCTAATGGGACAGCGCCACCTACTGTCAGTACAATGTAACCTGACGGGACAGCGCCACCTACTGTCAGTATAATGTAAGCTGATGGGACAGCGCCACCTACTGTCAGTACAATGTAAGCTGATGGGACAGCGCCACCTACTGTCAGTATAATGTAAGCTGATGGGACAGCGCCACCTACTGTCAGTATAATGTAAGCTGATGGGACAGCGCCACCTACTGTCAGTACAATGTAAGCTGATGGGACAGCGCCACCTACTGTCAGTATAATGTAAGCTGATGGGACAGCGCCACCTACTGTCAGTATAATGTAAGCTGATGGGACAGCGCCACCTACTGTCAGTATAATGTAAGCTGATGGGACAGCGCCACCTACTGTCAGTATAATGTAACCTGACGGGACAGCGCCACCTACTGTCAGTACAATGTAAGCTGATGGGACAGCGCCACCTACTGTCAGTACAATGTAAGCTGATGGGACAGCGCCACCTACTGTCAGTATAATGTAACCTGACGGGACAGCGCCACCTACTGTCAGTATAATGTAAGCTGATGGGACAGCGCCACCTACTGTCAGTGTAATGTAAGCTGATGGGACAGCGCTACCTACTGTCAGTATAATGTAAGCTGATGGGACAGCGCCACCTACTGTCAGTGTAATGTAAGCTGATGGGACAGCGCCACCTACTGTCAGTATAATGTAAGCTGATGGGACAGCGCCACCTACTGTCAGTATAATGTAAGCTGATGGGACAGCGCCACCTACTGTCAGTACAATGTAAGCTGATGGGACAGCGCCACCTACTGTCAGTACAATGTAAGCTGATGGGACAGCGCCACCTACTGTCAGTATAATGTAAGCTGATGGGACAACGCCACCTACTGTCAGTGTAATGTAAGCTGATGGGACAGCGCCACCTACTGTCAGTATAATGTAATCTGATGGGACAGCGCCACCTACTGTCAGTGTAATGTAAGCTGATGGGACAGCGCCACCTACTGTCAGTATAATGTAATCTGATGGGACAGCGCCACCTACTGTCAGTATAATGTAACCTGATGGGACAGCGCCACCTACTGTCCGTATAATGTAACCTGATGGGACAGCTCCACCTACTGTCAGTATAATGTAAGCTGATGGGACAGCGCCACCTACTGTCAGTACAATGTAAGCTGATGGGACAGCGCCACCTACTGTCAGTATAATGTAAGCTGATGGGACAGCGCCACCTACTGTCAGTATAATGTAAGCTGATGGGACAGCGCCACCTACTGTCAGTATAATGTAAGCTGATGGGACAGCGCCACCTACTGTCAGTACAATGTAACCTGATGGGACAGCGCCATCTACTGTCAGTACAATGTAACCTGATGGGACAGCGCCACCTACTGTCAGTATAATGTAGGCTGATGGGACAGCGCCACCTACTGTCAGTATAATGTAAGCTGATGGGACAGCGCCACCTACTGTCAGTATAATGTAAGCTGATGGGACAGCGCCACCTACTGTCAGTATAATGTAAGCTGATGGGACAGCGCCACCTACTGTCAGTGCAATGTAATGTGATGGGACAGCGCCACCTACTGTCAGTATAATGTAAGCTGATGGGACAGCGCCATCTACTGTCAGTATAATGTAACCTGATGGGACAGCGCCACCTACTGTCAGTACAATGTAACCTGATGGGACAGCGCCACCTACTGTCAGTACAATGTAAGCTGATGGGACAGCGCCACCTACTGTCAGTTTAATGTAAGCTGATGGGACAGCGCCACCTACTGTCAGTGTAATGTAACCTGATGGGACAGCGCCACCTACTGTCAGTATAATGTAACCTGATGGGACAGCGCCACCTACTGTCAGTATAATGTAAGCTGATGGGACAGCGCTACCTACTGTCAGTATAATGTAAGCTGATGGGACAGCGCCACCTACTGTCAGTATAATGTAAGCTGATGGGACAGCGCCACCTACTGTCAGTATAATGTAAGCTGATGGGACAGCGCCACCTACTGTCAGTATAATGTAAGCCGATGGGACAGCGCCACCTACTGTCAGTGTAATGTAAGCCGATGGGACAGCGCCACCTACTGTCAGTACAATGTAAGCTGATGGGACAGCGCCACCTACTGTCAGTGTAATGTAAGCTGATGGGACAGCGCCACCTACTGTCAGTGTAATGTAAGCTGATGGGACAGCGCCACCTACTGTCAGTATAATGTAACCTGATGGGACAACGCCACCTACTGTCAGTATAATGTAACCTGATGGGACAGCGCCACCTACTGTCAGTACAATGTAAGCTGATGGGACAACGCCACCTACTGTCAGTACAATGTAACCTGATGGGACAGCGCCACCTACTGTCAGTATAATGTAAGCTGATGGGACAGCGCCACCTACTGTCAGTGTAATGTAAGCTGATGGGACAGCGCCACCTACTGTCAGTACAATGTAAGCTGATGGGACAGCGCCACCTACTGTTAGGCAAAGTACTTTATTTCCTCCTCCTCCTCCTCCTCCCGCTACTCTGGTCCTGTCCACTTCGGCAGCTGGCACCACTGCTCCCCCTGCTGTGGCTAAAGCAGCTGTCTCCCCCATTACTGTCACCTACCACGTGGCCCCTAACATCTCTCCTGTTACTACTGTGACCCCTAGTATCGTGGTTACCACCACGTCGGATGAGGCTCCTGCTTTGGCCTCCTCCCAGTATTACCCCTGGGAAAAGAAGAGAGGGGCCACTTGGGGTCCTCCAGGACATTTCTGCCAAGTGTCCTCCGGGAAGCAAGGCCGCCCTGGCCATTTTGACTGTTCATATGACTGTTATGTTCCAAGTATGAAAAGTTCCTCTGCAACGTTCAAGCTCTGCACCTGGTCCTCCTGCCCAAGCCTCCTTATTCCTTACCCAGCTATGTGCTGATGGACACTCAGTTGTTATAAAGTTCTTCAGTGCCTGTCCCAGAGCCTTTATGTAAGCAACTCACCTGCCGTGGATCCAGTGGCGTCCTCCTCGGCCTCAGCCCCGTCTGACGCGCTAGGACACAGGGCCGCATCAGCCGCCGGAGCCGCGTGACGTCACGGAGACCCAACGGCCTCCTTGACAACCAGGGACACCGCGGCTCCGTGTCACGGCCGGCTTCCGCCCAGCTCTCACAGCTGAGTGCGGTCACACTCCGGCTGAGGGGCAGATCGCTCTGCCATTCAGCCTGCAGTGTCTCACCTGCACAAGGTTCGGATTCAGGAGGCGGGACCAATGAGAGGAGGGTCTGGACTCCTGATCCAGTATAAAGTTCAGCCAGTATCAGACTCCTTTGCTGGCTATTAGATTGTTCTAGTCCCAGCTCCCCTGATCCTTGTGCTGCCTTCCCTGCCTAAAGAGACTCTACCTAACAGAGACACTTACCCAGTTCTTCCTATTTTCATGATTATGTGATTGTCGGAAGTTTATTATTGCACTTCAGTGGTCAAAGGTGATTTTTCGTATCAGAGTCGTATATATTTTCTTCCTCTGAGTAAGCAGAAAAGCCATTTAGATAGTCTCAGAGTAAAGTGTTCTTGAAAATGTCTATCTTCTCACAGAGTATATTCTCGTGTCAGAGTCAGATATTTTTCTCCTCCTCTGAGTAAGAAGCCAATATATATATCTATAGCCTCAGAGAAAGTCTATTTCCTAAAGGGTTTTCTATTTTTCTCATATATTGTATTATTGTGTCATCCACTGGGAAGGATTCTTTGAGCCAGTGTTCTTCAGGACCTCGCAGTGTTTTGTTTCTTTATGTTCCCTTCCTTGTGTCTCCATTGTTTGTTTATCCCTGTCTTGTCCCAACACACAGTAGTCGTTACACATAGTCCTACTCAACACTCACACTTGTCCATACATATTGCACCTTTGGCACCTTTTCGTGTGTTCGGCCTATTGAGTAATTGCGTTGTATCATTGACTGGTATGAAAGGGAGCTCCCCATGTATGTTTGCTTTTGATATTTTCTTCTTTCTCTTCCAGGTGTCCAAGTCATTTCACACAGACACCCAAGGCAGTACACAGGTCTTCACGTTCTTTTTCCAGTAGGGTAACTCATTTCATTGAAAACCTACTGTCTAACTGTCTGGAACTTGAGGGTCACCCGCCAGCAGTTAAGTAGTCCTGACTTCCATGTCAGATGGTCCACACGCTAACTGCCTGTAACCAGAGTACGTAGGGCACCCCTAGGTGAAGTCCTGCCACTAGGATTTTTCTTTCTCTTCATAGTTTCTCTTGTCACCTGTGCCTTGAGCGTGGGAAACACACACCTACACATTCACTCACACTCACATTTCTTCCTCTTGTCTTGTTGTCTTGGTCCTTTATGTTCCTTCATCCACATTGACCTCAACTTGTGGTTCGCCGAGGTCGGCTCATTCTTAGTGGGGAGGTATGCAGTGTCCCAGAACAGAGTATCTGTCTGTCACTTTGTCTCTGCACCTTTATTATGGCCAGTTCTGTTCTGGAAAGCTATGGTTCACTGCAAACTGTGTGTATTGTGTCACCCCTCTCAGTGTTCAGGTCTGCTATTCCATTCATTTCTTGTATGCATGTTCAGTTATCAGTGTCTAAGGGTATTATGTCACCCCCCAGTGTTCAAGTATGGTACTTCTTATGTATATTTGGTCCTATATGTCCTAATGGTGTGATGATGCAATGGCTTGGTGTCACGTGACTGTCCCCTGCTTCCATGGTAACTCCAATGGCCATCGAGCTTTGGCTGGGGAATACCATGTGACTTCCTCTCTACCGGAGTCCTGTCTTCCACCTTCAGGGGGACAGGGTGTGTGTTGCTGCTGCTCCTGTGTCACAAGGCCACAACCCTGCGGTATCTGCTGCAGCATTACCAGAAGTGTTCCTGGCTGTGTTCTATTCTCAAGTCCTCAAGATTCTCATCTTAACCACAAGATCTGGGTGCCGTTCTTCAGTCATTCCTCTCATCATCTTCTCTAATCATCTACAGAAAGTATTCATCTCAGTTTCATTCCGCCCAGCATCTTATCCTCCGTAACACTACTACTCCCATCATTCAGCACGCTATCATCACAGCCTATTGCAGCATCACCCACCACTCTGCCTTACTCAAGTTTGCCTTATACCCGGTTGCATCCGGAGAGACTGTTGCTACTAGTTACCACCGTTACAATAAATACACAACTACCGTTGTTTCTGAACCTTGGCATTGGTGTAATTATTGGTGCACTGACTAAGGACAACGAAGAATTGCTCGGCCTCCGCTTGGTCAGGTTCCCGGTCTACAGCTGCTATCCCTCGTGCCCATACCGTGACCACCATCAGGCAAGTGGCTAGCCGGGTTCCTACCTGGTACTAACAACTACCACTACTCTCAGTGGAGTGCCCAGCGCATCCAGCCTCTGAACACTACAGCCTCCTCCATGTCTCCTGGTAGCCTCCACCCTCTGGACACTATGGCCTCCTCCACCAGGAGACATGGAGGAGGCCAGTCTCCTGGTAGCCTCCAGCCTCTTGTAACTACGGCCTCCTCCACGTCTCCTAAAGTACTGGCCTGTCTCCTGGTAGCTCCTCCAGCCTCTGGACACTATGGCCTCCTCCATGTCTCCTGGTGTACCGGCCTGTCTCCTGGTAGCCTCCAGCCTCTGGACACTACGACCTCCTCCACGTCTCCTGGTGTACTGCCCTGTCTCCTGGTAGCCTCCAGCCTCTGGAAACTATGGCCTCCTCCACATCTCCTGGTGTACTGGCCTGTCTCCTGGTAGCTCCTCCAGCCTCTGGACACTACGGCCTCCTCTATGTCTCCTGGTAGCCTCCAGCCTCTGGACACTACAGCCTCCTCCATGTCTCCTTGTGTACTGGCCTGTCTCCTGGTAGCTCCTCCAGCCTCTGGACACTACGGCCTCCTCCACGTCTTCTGGTGTACTGGCCTGTCTCCTGGTAGCTCCTCCAGCCTCTTGACACTACGGCCTCCTCCATGGCTCCTGGTGTACTGGCCTGTCTCCTGGTAGCCTCCAGCCTCTGGACAATACGGTCTCCTGGTAGCCTCCAGCCTCTGGACACTACGTCCTCCTCCATGTCTCCTGGTGTACTGGCCTGTCTCCTGGTAGCCTCCAGCCTCTGGACACTACGGCCTCCTCCATGTCTCCTGGTGTACTGGCCTGTCTCCTGGTAGCCTTCAGCCTCTGGACACTACGGCCTCCTCTATGTCTCCTGGTGTACTGGCCTGTCTCCTGGTAGCCTCCAGCCTCTGGACACTACGGCCTCCTATATGTCTCCTGGTAGCCTCCAGCCTCTGGACACTACACTGACAGACACAGCAAACCTTCTTACCACAGCTGGCATTGCTGTGCCATCCTGGATGAGCTGCACTACCTGAGCCACCTGTGTGGGTTGTAGAGTCCGTCTTATGCTACCACCAGTGTGAAAGCAACAACATTCAGAAGTGACCAAACCATCAGCCAGAAAGCCTAGGTAGTGAGAAGTGGTGTGTGGCCCCCACCTGCAGGACCCTCCGTTATTGAGGGGGTCTCACTGACTGCAGGTGACAGTGAGTGTCAGTCAGTGCTGCAGGTGACAGTGAGTGTCAGTCAGTGCTGCAGGTGACAGTGAGTGTCAGTATGTCTGGGAAGATGGCAGTCCCCTTTCTCGACCCGCAAACCCTGTCCCTGCCTACTTGCCCCCCTAGGCTAAACCGGGGGCAACAACTGGCGACAGTCCCTAGCCTAACTGGGGGGGGGGGAGGGTAGAAAGGGTTCACTATATCACACCTGGTGGTCTCGTGTACAGGAGGGGTCACTATATCATCCCTGGTGGCAGGGGCCTAACTAGAAATGGCTGGGCCCCATAGCAAACTTTTGATTGCCCCGCCCCCCGACTGACCACTAATTGGTCAAGTGAAGTGATAACTACATACCTGCTCTGGTCAGGAGTGCTTGCAGTTAAAGGGACATGTGCAAAACCCAGGAGACCAGCAGGGCCACCCGATGCTGCAAATGATGACGGCTCAGGGGGCCCAGTGTATTGCAGGAGCAGGCCATGGGGCCCCCTGATGCGGCGGGCCCCATAGCAGCCGCTATGGCTGCTATAGTGGTAGTTACGCCCCTGCCTGCTGGTCTCGTGTAGAGGAGGGGTCACTATATCATCCCTGGGGGTCATGTGTAGAGGAGGGGTCACTATATCATCCCTGGGGGTCATGTGTAGAGGAGGGGTCACTATATCATCCCTTGGGGTCATGTGTAGAGGAGGGGTCACTATATCATCCCTGGTGGTCTAGTGTAGAGGAGGGGTCACTATATCATCCCTGGGGGTCTAGTGTAGCGGAGAGGTCACTATATCATCCCTGGGGTCACGTGTAGAGGAGGGGTCACTATATCATCCCTGGTGGTCTAGTGTAGAGGAGGGGTCACTATATCATCCCTGGGGGTCTCCTGTAGAGGAGGGGTCACTATATCATCCGTGGGGGTGACGTGTAGAGGAGAGGTCAATATATCATCCCTGGGGGTCACGTGTAGATGAGGGGTCACTATATCATCCCTGGTGGTCTAGTGTAGAGGAGGGGTCACTATATCATCCCTGGGGGTCTCGTGTACAGGAGGGGTCACTATATCATCCCTGGTGGTCTAGTGTAGAGGAGGGGTCACTATATCATCCCTGGGGGTCTCGTGTACAGGAGGGGTCACTATATCATCCCTGGTGGTCTAGTGTAGAGGAGGGGTCACTATATCATCCCTGGGGGTCACGTGTAGAGGAGGGGTCGCTATATCATCCCTGGGGGTCTCCTGTAGAGGAGGGGTCACTATATCATCCCTGGGGGTCTCCTGTAGAGGAGGGGTCACTATATCATCCCTGGGGGTCACGTGTAGAGGAGGGGTCACTATATCATCCCTGGGGGTCACATGTAGGGGAGAGGTCACTATATCATCCCTAGGGGTCACATGTAGAGGAGGGATCACTATATCATCCCTGGGGGTCACGTGTACAGGAGGGGTCACTATATCATCCCTGGTGGTCATGTGTAGAGGAGAGGTCACTATATCATCCCTAGGGGTCACATGTAGAGGAGGGGTCACTATATCATCCCTGGGGGTCACGTGTAGCGGAGAGGTCAGTATATCATCCCTGGGGGTCTCGTGTAGAGGAGGGGTCACAATATCATCCCTGGGGGTCTCCTGTTAAAGAGTGGACACAATATCATGCCTGGGGGTCACGTGTAAAGGAGGGGTCACTATATCATCTCTGGTGGTCTCGTGTACAGGAGGGGTCACTATATCATCCCTGGGGGTCACGTGTAGACGAGGGGTCACTATATCATCCCTGGTGGTCTCCTGTAGAGGAGGGGTCACTATATCATCCTTGGGGGTGACGTGTAGAGGAGGGGTCACTATATCATCCCTGGTGGTCTAGTGTAGAGGAGGGGTCACTATATCATCCCTGGGGGTCTCCTGTAGAGGAGGGGTCACTATATCATCCTTGGGGGTCTCCTGTAGAGGAGGGGTCACTATATCATCCCTGGTGGTCTAGTGTAGAGGAGGGGTCACTATATCATCCCTGGGGGTCACGTGTAGAGGAGGGGTCACTATATCATCCCTGGTGGTCATGTGTAGAGGAGGGGTCACTATATCATCCCTGGTGGTCTAGTGTAGAGGAGGGGTCACTATATCATCCCTGGGGGTCACTTGTAGAGGAGGGGTCACTATATCATCCCTGGGGGTCTCCTGTAGAGGAGGGGTCACTATATCATCCCTGGTGGTCTAGTGTAGAGGAGGGGTCACTATATCATCCCTGGTGGTCTAGTGTAGAGGAGGGGTCACTATATCATCCCTGGTGGTCACGTGTAGAGGAGGGGTCACTATATCATCCCTGGTGGTCTAGTGTAGAGGAGGGGTCACTATATCATCCCTGGTGGTCTAGTGTAGAGGAGGGGTCACTATATCATCCCTGGTGGTCTAGTGTAGAGGAGGGGTCACTATATCATCCCTGGTGGTCATGTGTAGAGGAGGGGTCACTATATCATCCCTGGGGGTCACTTGTAGAGGAGGGGTCACTATATCATCCCTGGGGGTGACGTGTAGAGGAGGGGTCACTATATCACCCCTGGTGGTCTCCTGTAGAGGAGGGGTCACTATATTCATCCCTGGGGGTCTCCTGTAGAGGAGGGGTCACTATATCATCCCTGGTGGTCTCGTGTAGAGGAGGGGTCACTATATCATCCCTGGGGGTCTCCTGTAGAGGAGGGGTCACTATATCATCCCTGGTGGTCACGTGTAGAGGAGGGGTCACTATATCATCCCTGGGGGTCTCGTGTAGAGGAGGGGTCACTATATCATCCCTGGTGGTCTAGTGTAGAGGAGGGGTCACTATATCATCCTTGGGGGTCACGTGTAGAGGAGGGGTCACTATATCATCCCTGGTGGTCTAGTGTAGAGGAGGGGTCACTATATCATCCCTGGGGGTCTCCTGTAGAGCAGGGGTCACTATATCATCCCTGGGGGTCTCCTGTAGAGGAGGGGTCACTATATCATCCCTGGGGCTGACGTGTAGAGGAGGGGTCACTATATCATCCCTGGGGCTGACGTGTAGAGGAGGGGTCACTATATCATCCCTGGTGGTCATGTGTAGAGGAGGGGTCACTATATCATCCTTGGGGGTGACGTGTAGAGGAGGGGTCACTATATCATCCCTGGGGGTGACGTGTAGAGGAGGGGTCACTATATCATCCCTGGGGGTCTCCTGTAGAGGAGGGGTCACTATATCATCCCTGGGGGTCTCCTGTAGAGGAGGGGTCACTATATCATCCCTGGGGGTCTCCTGTAGAGGAGGGGTCACTATATCATCCCTGGGGGTCTCCTGTAGAGGAGGGGTCACTATATCATCTCTGGGGGTCTCCTGTAGAGGAGGGGTCACTATATCATCCCTGGTGGTCTAGTGTAGAGGAGAGGTCACTATATCATCCCTGGTGGTCTCCTGTAGAGGAGGGGTCACTATATCATCCCTGGGGGTCACTTGTAGAGGAGGGATCACTATATCACCCCTGGTGGTCATGTGTAGAGGAGGGGTCACTATATCATCCCTGGTGGTCACGTGTAGAGGAGGGGTCACTATATCATCCCTGGGGGTCTCGTGTAGAGGAGGGGTCACTATATCATCCCTGGTGGTCTAGTTTAGAGGAGGGGTCACTATATCATCCCTGGTGGTCTAGTGTAGAGGAGAGGTCACTATATCATCCCTGGTGGTCTCCTGTAGAGGAGGGGTCACTATATCATCCCTGGGGGTCACTTGTAGAGGAGGGATCACTATATCACCCCTGGTGGTCATGTGTAGAGGAGGGGTCACGTGTAGAGGAGGGGTCACTATATCATCCCTGGGGGTCTCGTGTAGAGGAGGGGTCACTATATCATCCCTGGTGGTCTAGTTTAGAGGAGGGGTCACTATATCATCTCTGGGGGTCTCCTGTAGAGGAGGGGTCACTATATCATCCCTGGTGGTCTCCTGTAGAGGAGTGGACACAATATCATCCCTGGTGGTCACGTGTAGACGAGGGATCACTATATCATCCCTGGGGGTCTAGTGTAGAGGAGATGTCACTATATCATCCCTGGGGGTCACGTGTAGAGGAGGGGTCACTATATCATCTCTGGTGGTCTAGTGTAGAGGAGGGGTCACTATATCATCCCTGGTGGTCTAGTGTAGAGGAGGGGTCACTATATCATCCCTGGTGGTCTCCTGTAGAGGAGGGGTCACTATATCATCCCTGGTGGTCTCCTGTAGAGGAGGGGTCACTATATCATCCCTGGGGGTCTAGTGTAGAGGAGGGGTCACTATATCATCCCTGGTGGTCTAGTGTAGAGGAGGGGTCACTATATCATCCCTGGGGGTCTCCTGTAGAGGAGGGTTCACTATATCATCCCTGGGGGTCTCCTGTAAAGGAGTGGACACAATATCATCCCTGGTGGTCACGTGTAGACGAGGGATCACTATATCATCCCTGGTGGTCTAGTGTAGAGGAGGGGTCACTATATCATCCCTGGGGGTCTAGTGTAGAGGAGATGTCACTATATCATCCCTGGGGGTCACGTGTAGAGGAGGGGTCACTATATCATCTCTGGTGGTCTAGTGTAGAGGAGGGGTCACTATATCATCCCTGGTGGTCTAGTGTAGAGGAGGGGTCACTATATCATCCCTGGTGGTCTAGTGTAGAGGAGGGGTCACTATATCATCCCTGGGGGTCTCCTGTAGAGGAGGGGTCACTATATCATCCCTGGGGGTCTCCTGTAGAGGAGGGGTCACTATATCATCCCTGGGGGTCTCCTGTAGAGGAGGGGTCACTATATCATCCCTGGTGGTCTCCTGTAGAGGAGGGGTCACTATATCATCCCTGGGGGTCTCCTGTAGAGGAGGGGTCACTATATCATCCCTGGGGGTCTCCTGTAGCGGAGGGGTCACTATATCATCCCTGGGAGTCACCTGTAGAGGAGGGGTCAATATATCATCTCTGGTGGTCTAGTGTAGAGGAGGGGTCACTATATCATCCCTGGTGGTCTAGTGTAGAGGAGGGGTCACTATATCATCCCTGGTGGTGACGTGTAGAGGAGGGGTCACTATATCATCCCTGGGGGTCTAGTGTAGAGGAGGGGTCACTATATCATCCCTGGTGGTCTAGTGTAGAGGAGAGGTCACTATATCATCCCTGGGGGTCTAGTGTAGAGGAGGGGTCACTATATCATCCCTGGTGGTCTAGTGTAGAGGAGGGGTCACTATATCATCCCTGGGGGTCTAGTGTAGAGGAGGGGTCACTATATCATCCCTGGTGGTCTAGTGTAGAGGAGGGGTCACTATATCATCCCTGGGGGTCACGCACTGGCGGAACTACCGCCGTAGCAGCCGTAGCGGCTGCTACGGGGCCCCGCCGCATCAGGGGGCCCGTGACGCGGGCCCCTGGAGCTGACATAGCCTGCAGCACCCGGCGGCTGAGCATGCCTCCTGGGTGCTGTAGCCGGGGGCCGGTCCCGTGCTCCTCCCGACCCAACCATAGGGAAAAGGAGTCACTGGGCCAGGAGGAGCACGGGAGCGGTCCTCAGCGCTCCTGTCACCCCCCCCCCCCCCCCCCCCGTCTGATGCCGCGTCCTAGCCCCGGCAGCGCGCGTATCATAAAGTTCTGTGTGGGCCTGTGGCCGCGACTTCCGGCACACGTCTCCGGCCGCAGCACAAGCCCACACAGGACTCTATGATAGGCGCGCTGCCGGGGCTAGGACGCGGCATCAGACGGGGGGGAGGGGTGACAGGAAAAAGGCTCGACGGGGGAGCGTGGTGTTAGGTGAGTTTTTCTTCTTTTTTTAAAACTTTCTTTCCTCGGAAGGGGGCATCTATAAGGAAGGGGGGGGGAGAGAAGGGGGCATCTATAAGGAAGGGGGGGGGAGAGAAGGGGGCATCTATAAGGAAGGGGGGAGAAGAGAAGGGGGCATCTATAAGGAAGGGGGGAGAAGAGAAGGGGGCATCTATAAGGAAGGGGGGGGAGAAGAGAAGGGGGCATCTATAAGGAGGGGGGGGGGAGAAGAGAAGGGGGCATCTATAAGGAAGGGGGGGGGGAGAAGGGGGCATCTATAAGGAAGGGGGGAGAAGGGGGCATCTATAAGGAAGGGGGGAGAAGGGGGCATCTATAAGGAAGGGGGGGGGGAGAAGGGGGCATCTATAAGGAAGGGGGGAGAAGAGAAGGGGGCATCTATAAGGAAGGGGGGAGAAGAGAAGGGGGCATCTATAAGGAAGGGGGGGGAGAAGAGAAGGGGGCATCTATAAGGAGGGGGGGGGAGAAGAGAAGGGGGCATCTATAAGGAAGGGGGGGGGGGGAGAAGGGGGCATCTATAAGGAAGGGGGGGGGGAGAAGGGGGCATCTATAAGGAAGGGGGGGGAGAGAAGGGGGCATCTATAAGGAAGGGGGGAGAAGAGAAGGGGGCATCTATAAGGAAGGGGGGGGGGAGAAGAGAAGGGGGCATCTATAAGGAAGGGGGGGGGGGGAGAAGAGAAGGGGGCATCTATAAGGAAGGGGGGGGAGAAGGGGGCATCTATAAGGAAGGGGGGGGGAGAAGAGAAGGGGGCATCTATAAGGAAGGGGGGGGGAGAAGGGGGGCATCTATAAGGAAGGGGGGGGGAGAAGAGAAGGGGGCATCTATAAGGAAGGGGGGGGGAGAAGAGGAGGGGGCATCTATAAGGAAGGGGGGGGGAGAAGAGAAGGGGGCATCTATAAGGAAGGGGGGGGAGAAGAGGAGGGGGCATCTATAAGGAAGGGGGGGGAGAAGAGAAGGGGGCATCTATAAGGAAGGGGGGGGGGAAAGGGGGCATCTATAAGGAAGGGGGGGGGGGAAGGGGGCATCTATAAGGAAGGGGGGGGGGAAGGGGGCATCTATAAGGAAGGGGGGGGAAGGGGGCATCTATAAGGAAGGGGGGGGAGAAGAGAAGGGGGCATCTATAAGGAAGGGGGGGGAGAAGGGGGCATCTATAAGGAAGGGGGAGAAGAGAAGGGGGCATCTATAAGGAAGGGGGGGGGAGAAGGGGGCATCTATAAGGGGGGGGGAGAAGGGGGCATCTATAAGGAGGGGGGGGGGGAAGAGAAGGGGGCATCTATAAGGAAGGGGGGGAGAAGAGAAGGGGGCATCTATAAGGAAGGGGGGAGAGGGGGGCATCTATAAGGAGGGGGGGGGAGAAGGGGGCATCTATAAGGAATGGGGGGGAGAAGAGAAGGGGGCATCAATAAGGAAGCGGGGGAGAAGGGGGCATCTATAAGGAAGGGGGGGGAGAAGAGGAGGGGGCATCAATAAGGAAGGGGGGGGGGAGAAGAGAAGGGGGCATCTATAAAGAGGGGGGGGATAGAAGGGGGCATCTATAAGGAAGGGGGGGGGAGAAGAGAAGGGGGCATCTATAAGGAAGGGGGGGGAGAAGAGAAGGGGGCATCTATAAGGAGGGGGGGGAGAAGAGAAGGGGGCATCTATAAGGAAGGGGGGGAGAAGAGAAGGGGGCATCTATAAGGAAGGGGGGGAGAAGAGAAGGGGGCATCTATAAGGAAGGGGGGGAGAAGAGAAGGGGGCATCTATAAGGAAGGGGGG